>NC_056745.1:1191440030-1191622530 GCF_019279795.1 Protopterus annectens
TGAGACATACAATCTCACCAGTATGTCCTGGATATGACTCTGGAGCTCCTCCTAGTGGGCTATATCTGGTGCACCTTCAGAAAGAGACAAAGTACCCAAACCACATCAACTGACTCCTCTTACCCCACAGAAGCAGCAGCTCTATTCTGAGATCTTCCTGTATTAATGAGCTCCTCAATCTGTAAAAGAGACTGAGCCTAGCAACCCTACAAAGGAACCTAATTTCTGCCACTTGTACTTCTCATCGTATCCTTCCAGTCACTACCCATGCCATGGCTCATGACTACAAGTGTCCTGTGACTCAGTTGCTGCTTCATCACCAGTCTAGTACACCACCTGCAGTACTGCTGAGGCTCCATCCATCTCTTAATCCCTCTACCCTCACATGTAAACAAGACCCAAGGATAATTAAATACCTCCATTTGAGAGCTGCTCCCCCCTCACCTATAGAGAGCAATCCACTCTCTTCTGTGAAAGAACCATAACTTCTGATTTGGTAGTACCAATTCTCATCCTAACAGCTTCACAATTAGCAGTGAGCTGCTCCAGTGCATGCCTGGGATCACCATCTCAAGTCCAAGAGAACAGCATCATCTGCAAAGAACAGAAATGCAATTCTTACATCTCTAACATGGATACTTCTCAAACCTTAATATCTTGCCAGAAAAAATCACAAAGTGGAGAAAAGATGCACTCTGGAAGGAGTGTTACACTCATCCTGAATGTATCTGAATAAATGCCAAGAACGTAGACACAAGCCTTGCTCCTGAAATTGTGAACTTGTGTTACAAGTGCGTACATACCCTTGTCACCCTTAGAGCTATGCTGTCAGGAACTTTATGTTCTAGTTAGGGTTATCCTTGACAAAATGGTCCAACAGAAATTAATAGAAGAACTGCAATAAAAACAATTCTGACAACCATAAGTTGTGTTCATTTAAAGAATCTGAAAACCTTGTCCTGAAAACAGATGGAAGGATTAGGGACATTTTTTTTTTCTGGTGAGCACCTGGTGGATAGATAAAACATGTAGCCTAGTTGGGTACAGCTTGAAAAAGCTTCATAAAGCTGTCATATTGCCTCACCAACTGCAAGGTAAAGGGTAGAGTTTGGGTACAATGTCAGTCATGCAGAAGGTAACAGAGGGGCAAAAGAAATTAAGTGAGGTACTTAATTACTGTGAAGACACTAAGCTGAGCAGTGGCAAAATCATTTTTATAGTAATTACCTTAGATGACTTATCATGGAAGATTTTAAAACAGCATCAGCATAGTAATGCCTGTACAATAGTTAGCTACATGCACTGCACAGTTTTAACAAACACGCACTGAAACTTAGCATACAAACATATATCAAAAAGGATACAAGTAAAATGAGACATTCCTTGGGGAAATTTGGGTTGATGAAGTTAACAACAATAAGGGCGGGGGCATCTGGAATGAACACAGTTTGCAAAACACCCAAGGAAATAACACTTTTCAGACAGAACAGAGGAAGCCAAGAATATGTAACTAGAAACGGTGGTGCTCAGTATATAATTAAAGCTGTTGAAACCTGACATAAAAGACAAAACAGTACAGACATCAAGCCAGATTCCTTTTCTTTCATAAATACTAATTAAGCTCTTGCCATATGCCAAACAGTTACTCAGATATTGATGTTACTTTAAGGTTGTAAGAGACAAAGTGGGCAGAGCAAACCATCAGATATCAGCTAAAGTGCAAGGCCTATTGTTGCATTACTGAGATACTTCTCAACCTCTTAGGGCAAGAAATCTGGACAAAGCCATAAATAAAAGTGGGACAAAAACCCAAAAATAGGGACAATTTTTAAATATTACTCTTACAAACTTAGAAAGATGATAGAATAACAGGTATTGCATTTGTATGGATTTTCTGACGGATATGACATCTGAAACTGAATGTCTGTCATTATTTTCGAACTTCAGTCTTTAATGATTTACCACTAATTTTCCAGAAAACCACAACTTTATGAAAAACAGACCAAAAATATAAGGCCAAAATCTGAACATTCTGTAAAAATCTGTACAGTTGAGAGGTATGATTTACCGGTATGAAAGTTAATTAAGACAAGGTAAGCAGAAGACATCCGCAAATTCTGCGTTAGAAATAATATGGCTAAAGGAGGCTGTTACACAGTTCCACTACAGCAGAAATAAATAAACAAACTACATTTTATCATGTCTCCATAAGGGACGTAAGCTGATATATTCTGCCACAGTTGTTTGTATGAACACAAAATGACAGTGTTGAACAGTGGGCATCAAAGAGAAGCACAGTATAGAAAGGACATATGATAGCAAAGGAAATAAAGGTGAAACATGGAATGAAGACATGATATTATATTACATACTGGTGATGACATGAAAAGACTTCTGTTCAGTCAGATCTGTCTGTGCAGTTTACTTCCAGCTAATGCATATTTCTTTAATTTTATCTCCACCCTCCATTCATTTTATGCTTTTTCGACTGTCTCTGTTGCAGTGATGCTGTTCGTCATCCTTCACGGTGCTCTGTTCCAAGTAACCACCACCCTCCCAGCAAAGAAATACTTCTTTCTCTACTTCCAGAATTAAAAAAATCACTATTTAAAATTTTTGTCCCCTCATCCTTCCACCAATAATCTTCTTGAAATGTAGCACTGCATACTTGTCCCCTGCAATGAATCAGTGGACCCACCTGATATCTTCATGGAAGTGTTCATTTAAGTATTTTAGAGTTCTTCCAACTTTTCACCTTTCATTCCTCTCATTACACTTGCAGCTTTTTTCTTTTTATACATACAGTTTGCGTATGCTTAACTTATGTTAATTATGCTGCCTCTTGAATTGCACAATGTACTATAGATGCAGTCTTATCAGTGTGTGGAACAATGGCATAATTGCTTTTTTATGTCCTCAAAGTATACATCATAATTTTTTGCTTGTTGCCCCCACCATCATCATACTCTTCTTGAGCATTCATAATTACAACAATCATGACCTTTATGCCCTTCTCTGGACACAAACTCCACTGTGTCATCCTCTAGTGAGTGAGTTTTATGGGCTGGCAGAAACCAGTTGAGGTACTTATAGGTTCATAGGAGGTTAGTAGGCTAGCAGCCCTAGAGCCTTTTACATGATAATCCCAAATTTCCCCATTTGTTTTTTTTTTTTTTTTTTTGGGTAGTTCGGAGAATGAATTTATGAACAGAGCGAGTCTGTGATCAAGGAGCAAATCTGCAGTCTCCCATCCAATTATCTAGGTTTTGTTTGAATAGGGTCAGTGAGGAGCTCTTCTTTACGTGAATAGGGAGTCTATTCCAGAGAAGCAGCAGTCTCTGGGTGACATATCTGTTTCTCCAGCATAATCTGTTAATGTCATAAGTTAGGTTGAGATCCCTAGAGTGAGTGACTCTTGAGCCATTTGACTTGCGGATGTGAAGCATTTCCATTAGGGCAGGGTTGGACATTGCCCTACAGGCCAGGCACAAGTCACCTCTCAGCACCCTATAAGATACAAAATAAAGTGACAGGGCTTTCAGCCTTTCCACATAGGTCATGGTTTGCAGTCCCTGTATTTTCTTAGTGAGAAACCTCTGAGGTCTCTCCAGCTGCTGCAGGTGTCTGGTGAGGTACATGCAAAACGGTGCATTATACTCTATCAGTGATCTGATGAGGGTTGAGTACTGTGGAGTTATAACATCCCTTGACCTGGCTGCTATGCCCTTGCTTATTAGGTGGGCTATGTAGAAGGCTTTCCTTACCACTGTGGAAACTTGATCAGAGTTCAGATTGCCATCAACCTGTGTTACCAAGTCTCGCACCACTGGTTTGGAGCTGACAGGGGGTGCTGTCAATATTGTAATTTGTAGGGAATTCCATTTTACCAAAGGGATAACAATAATTCATCTTTTACATTTAGCTTTAGACCATGGTTTTGGCACCAATCATTTGTTTGTGCTAGCCCTTCCTGTAATATGTTGACATTGTTGGGGGACTTAACAATTGCTCCCAGTTTGCAATCATCAACAAACTTGATGAGCCAAATGCAATCTACTTTGCCCTGGACTTCTGAGAAATAGATGCCAAACAGTAAAGGGCCCAGCACAGACTCCTATGGTGCTCTACTGGTGACAGCTCTACCGGTGTCAACAATTTTGATATTGTGTGCCATTTGGCTACCCACCTAGTAACGTAAGGGTTAATCCATATCTGGGAGAGTTTCTTAAAGATGCCAGAGTGGGGAATTGTGTCGACAGCCTTGGCACAGCAGAGATAAGCCGTGTACACTGTGTTACCTTTGTGCATGGTTTTGGTGACATTCTCAAAGAAGTCTACCAGGTTTAATAAGCATGATCTATCCTTAACGAAGCCAGACTGGGTTGGGTCCAGCATTTGGAGGCCACGTATGTCTTTGCTGATAAGGTCTATGATAATTCTTTTCATATCCTTGCAGATCAGGCTGGTTAGACTTATGGGTCTCTACTTCCCAGGGTCAGTTGATGGTCGCCCTTTTGTTCAGTGAGATTACTGTTGCTGTTCTCCATTTTGCAGGAACATAGCCAGTTTTCAAAAGACAACGGCCAAGTGGTCTGGCAGATCTTGTTTTAGATTGTTTTAGATTGTTTAGTCAACATCCTGGGATATTATCTGGTCCCATTGAGGCTGTGTTTTTGGCCTTGGTGAGTGCAGAGATGACCTGTTCTCTAGAGATACTAGGCAGAGGGCTGGTGTCAGGAATGCTTTGGGATATGGTAGGTGGGGATACAGGGGTGAAGTTTGGAGTGAATCTGTAACAGGTTGGCAATATCTTCTGGTGTAGTAAGAGTGATCCCATCTACAACCAGTTTGGCACATACTTAGGCATTCCCTTTTAGGCTTCAGACATAGTTAAAGAATGCCTTATGATTATCCTTGGCTAGGGATGTGATTTTACTTTCATAATTTGCTTTAGAAAACTTTACAAGATTTCTGATTTTCTTGTTTAGGTTTAGGAGGGAACTCTTCCTCTGCAGAGTGATATCACTCTATTTTTTGGACAACAGTTTCTTTCTTTTGTTATATAATCTGTTTATACTTACAGTCCACCACAGTTTTTTTTTTTTTTTAACGGGAAGACCTGGTTTTGATCTGGTCAGGTACACCAGAGTTTACGCAATTGCATAAGTGTTTGTACGGTGCATTTGTGTACACTTCTGAATAGTGATCACTGATGTCTGCAATTGCGGGTGGTATGAAGAGTTTTATACCATCGCTTAGTAGGCTGTAGTTAGCTTTGGTGAATATTTTTATAATTGTTGTTCCTGTGAGAGTGTCAGTTCCAGTAGTTACTTCATACGAAACTGATTTGTGGTCTGACCAAACCAGGGAGGGCATCATGCATGGGGAAGTACAGTGACACCCCCCCATGTTGGTGAGTACTATGTCCAGAACATTAGAGCACCTAGTGGGGGTGCAGACTATCTGTTCCAGAGCATTTGTGTTAAAGTCCAGGAACATCTGGGCGAGTGTGTTTTTGCTCCTGTATGTCCCCCAATCTATGAAAGTAATTAAAATATCCTATGACTAAGGTGTTGGGCTGTATGTTAAAGGATTTTAGTAAATCAAGGTAGGCAGTGTGCTTACCCTGGTTCATGATGGGGGATCTATAGCTAGCAATGGTGTGGTATGGTACCTTCCCAATAGTTAATTGGACATGGACTAGTTTGAGAGAGTCATGCTGTTTGACCAGTCTCAAAGGGTATTTGGTTTTAATGAAGATGGATACACCTCCACCTTTGGTTCTTTCATGCTCATTTTGAGGTCTGAACATGTGGAAGGCATTGTAACCTTGAATGGCCGAGGTGCTCTCAACGGCCTTGAACCACGTCTCGGTAATTGCACAGACATCAGCATTCTCCAAGGTGAAGAGTGCTTCCAGGGAGTGCAGTTTCGTGTTTAAACTCCTAGCATTAAACAGTACGACCCTGAATTTGTCTCTATTAGCTTTTGTTACATTGGAAAATGTGTTATTTTAACATTGCCTAAAAAAAGGTACCATGGGAGGGGCAAGGGCCTTTGCCAGTATCCGAAAGCCTAGGGAGGACAGGTACAGACCATCTCTAGCAAAGCAGCAAAGTCTGCCTACCATATCCTCCCAGGCTGACAGATACTGGATCCCCCCTGGACTGACACCAGAAACTGAGCCAATTGTTGAATTCAATCATTTTTTTTTATATTGTGGCATGATCCTGGGTGAGGGTAGGCTGCTGCTTAGGACTAGGGGCATATCTGTCTGGGACACACAATCACAGAGTTCCTTCATGTTTCTCTTCATATAGTCCAGACAGGTACGGCTCAAGTCATTCACTCCAACATAGGCTATGACAGAGTCATAATGGTACTTGTTGTTGAGTGACTTGAGTGCATACATGATTTGATGGATCCTGGTACATGATAGGCAGCTGACCATGACCTTTTCTTTGTCCAGTCTGGTGAGGGGGACATCTGTGTGTCTCACTATGGAGTGGCCCATAATGAAGACATTTCATGTGTTTTGCCTTAGGGTCTTATTTGTTGAGACACAGATGTGTGTGTTGATATATGTAGTAGTTTCTTTATGTTTAGTGGTGAGTATGGGTGGTGTGCATTTGGGAGGTCTCTGTTCTTTTGGTAGGCTTTTAGTGAGTAGCTCCACATATGTGGGTTTATGTGTCATAACCTTATTTTGTGTGAGAGCTGAGGTAAAGCGTGTGTGCTGACAACCTGTTTGATGTCTAGTTTGCTTTTAAGTGAGAGAATGGACTCCAATTCCACAGTGTATTTGCATCTCTCATATAGGGTGTTAGTTTGCTTTAGGATTAAATGGTTGCCAGTATACATGAAGCAATTGCTACAGTACATTGCCTCAGTATGTCCACATCAATCAAACTGGCAGGAGAAATTATACCAAACTGCTTGTCCACTGTGGCAGGATTTTTCTGAATGCTGTGTTTGGGAAGGAAGTGGGCTAGCTGGATTTAATCCCAAACATCAAAAATGAAGCAGCAATTCAATACAGTAAACAAAGTGCAGTGATGGCTTAAAATATACTTATTTTTCAGTTTTTTTTTCAGTGGATGCCTTGGATTTCAGTGCAGATGCACTTCAGACCTCTGGCTAATGTTGCCAAACATTGAGCAGCTATGGTAAACTGAGCGCAAACCCACACAAATGCAAGGCTTACATACATGCAAATTTAAACACTTTTAATACAACTAACAATGGGAAAGCCCCAAACTGAGCCTTTCTCCAGCAAACTCTACGTCAGATGGGTCCTGAGCTATACACTTCTGCCACAAGGGTGCAGGGAGGCCCTCTTAAAGTAAGATGTCTGGTTTAAGAGCACAGTGATACCAAACAGTCTAGATTCAGCAGATCTGAATCAAGCCTATGCTATGTAAGGCAAGGAAAAACAATTTTTTAGATGGGAAGGAGTAAGGGAGAGTCATTTAATGGTCAAAGTGAGAGGGTTTAGTAAGTATATCAATAGATCACCTGCAGTAATACCACCCTCCGCACAAACTGCAACTCTTCGAGCAGCTGTAAACAGTGGGAGACTATTGACAGCGTTTCCTTTATAAGATCTTAAACTGGAGTAGTTTGCTTATATGCAAGCACGGTGCAGGCTGAAAAACAGTGATAAATTCAACCAAAAAAATAAATGCAGCATGGAAGCGTTAAATATTACTGAAACAGTTAGAATAAGTGCAAAATTATACATATATCAGCGTTGTATGTCCAAATGACTTTAGAAGCAATTAAAGTATTGCAGTCACAGGTGTCCAAGCCAGGCACAAAATAGCTCTCAATAAATGAGCACCATCAGACAAAAAATTTATTATTTTAAACGACCAAGATGAAAGACGTTTAGAAGGTTAAACCCTCGGGTCAATCAAATAAAAGCAGAGTAAGCTATCAACCATTTTTCCCACCTTGGATGGGTTGAATTTAGCTCTCTGCTCCCACCAGAGTGCAAAAGAACCCTTCCAACGTAAAAAAAAAAAAGTTTTTAGCTCAAGTGCAGTAACAAAAGCTTTACAACAGAAGTAAGAATTCCTGCAATATCAGGAATCCTTGGAAATAAGTTCATTAACCCTGAGAAATGTTCACAACACACAAAAACTTTGCAAAACTTAGAAATATTTTGGCAGACTTACTCAGGACAGCTTTTGCAATATCAGAGTACGTTAGGAAATATTACGATACTGTCAAAACAACCTAAAAGCAGTACAGTAACAAATAGATAGTTTCTTTATCAAGTGCACGCTAAAAATCAGTTAGAGCAAGTGCAAACAATTTGACCCTGACATGATTTGAACATGCTACCCATAGCCGGCCTTAGGCATAGGCCAACTAGGCGGCTGCCTAGGGCGCCGCTCTAGCAGGGGTGCTTTTCCAGTGTTTATTTAGTGTAGGTAGACTAGGATGGGGGGTGTGGGGTGGTGTGGGGCCGCCATGGAGCCCTTTGCAGGGGCACCAGTTGACCTAAGGCCGCTCCTGTGCTACCATTGCATGAACAAGGCCTTTATACTTTCTAGCACTGAATCTGAAGGTGACAACCAACAGCTCACTCCATCAGTGTTCTTAATTTCCAGGACTAATGCTCTCTTCCCAATACCGCACTGTGCTGCCTATCTTGGTACCTGTAGAAAAATATTCATGTCGTTAGTTACACCTTTTGAGATGTCAAAGAGATACGCCACATGGAGGGCTGGGATTCATGCTACTAAAATGAATCCTTGAAGTGCACTGCACTGAAAAAAAAAAACATTTTAAAAGGCTTTTAGAAACTATGAAACACTGCAGCCACTGAAATACATAACACACTGCCTCGTAAAACTAGCACATAAATGAAACTTTCAAAGTAACAAAACAAGAAAAATGTATGCCTCCTGCTGGGGCTAATGTCCCATTGCAGCCCCACTTCTCACACACACACACACACACACACACACACACACACACACACACACACACACACACACACACACACACACACACACACACTACGTCCACACACATCCTTACTTACAAATACTAATGCCACTGGTCAGCAGTCCCATGAACTCTTGTCATTTCATAACAACACAGTTTGTGTTCATCAAAATCATCATGTTTCATTCATGAAGCTCTACAACAAAGTAGGACTTGGTTTTGTTACACCTCTCCTGTAGGCTTCAACAGATTAATCTTTGATGTAATTGTATGTTTTGAAGTGGTAGAAGCAAACAAGGTTACTCTTCTCTTGGAAGGTATCCCTTTAGTCTCATAGGTGTGTATTATACCTTTCAACTATGGTTGCATGCATTTTACCATTTTCATCTTCACTCTGTCAAAAGTCAGTCTGCCTTTTAGCCTTCTATTAGAAACAGTGTCTAAGGCTTTAGTGAAGATTAAGCACACTATAGCTACTGTGTTATTACCTATGCCAAACGCCAGTGTTACTTCTTAGGGGCATGTTTGAAATGTAGTGGGGCATTATCCCTTCTCAGTGAATCCATGCTAATTATAGTTTTTCAGTCTCAGGGATTCCAAACATTTCCCTGCATAACCTCTCAGAATGTTCTCCATTGTCTATCTTTGAAGTTCACAGGCCTCTAGATAACAAGGTAAGATGAAGGTCCATGTTTGGGAAATGCCACCACTACTGCCTCCTTCTAACCAGGCAGTCACTTCTTCAACAGTCCTTCTAGGGACACGAGGATGTACAAACTACAGAATGCAGTAGGCCTAAAAGTGTGTGCACCACCACAGGAGAAGGTGACATGAAAGACGTCTATGAGGATAGAAGATCTGCATAACAAGGTAAGATGACGGTCCATGTTTGGGAAATGCCATCACTACTGCCTCCTTCTAACCAGGCAGTCACTTCTTCAACAGTCCTTCTAGGGACACGAGGATGTACAAACTACAGAATGCAGTAGGCCTAAAAGTATGTGCACCACCACAGGAGAAGGTGACATGAAAGACGTCTATGAGGATAGAAGATGCACAGTAACTAACTTAACTTAGTTAACTAATGGGGTTTATATTCAGGAGCATGACATTTTTATATTTGTGCAAAATGTACAAGTTGGAATGGGTAGAATGAAAAAATAAATATGACCATTTGGTCCATGGACTTCTGGTCAGAGCCAGTGAATATGCAAATTATGTGAGCTATGATTAAACAGAAGAGTAAGCAGTGGACTGCCAACAGGTATAGCAAAGGTACCAAACATTAAAACATGAAACTGTGAGAGACCTAATTTTATTTGGAGAGGTACATAAAGTGGTGTAGCTAACAGTAAGAATACTGTTGGAAGAAGTCATAGACAGCAAACTTATTTATAGAACACATGAACTTCTAGCATATATATAATAAAATATGACAGTCTGACACCTGCAGGGTTGAACAATCAAATTTATTTGCAATAGTAATCTGGCTCTGTAGTGCAGAGTGATGGACCCATAACTGCAACCTAGGTGACCAGAGTTTAATTAGTGGCCCCAGCCCTATAAGGAGCCAGGCAAAAGAGAAGGAGGGAGGAGTACCACCACTTGTGCTGTGGAGTAAGAGGCAGGGGTTGTTTGAAGGCAATGTCCCTTAAGGAAGTGAAGGGATGTCCTTCATGGACAGTCCATTGCACATCCCTCCCCAGCACCAAGCCAGGTACATCCTGTAAGGACAGCAAGAAAAAACATAACAATTTTTGCACCACCCTTAATGGCTGCCTGGATAATGACCCTTCTCAGATGTCTTACACACACTTGGGAATGAAGAGGCTAAATGACCAAGAGAGTGAGTCTGACAATAAGCCGGCAGCAGAGAGTAAGAACTGCAATAAAACATGTACTTCCAGCAGTGTTTCAGTGATAAATGTCCTGCCATGTTCCTATTGTAATGTGTAGAATCTTTTAACTGCAGGGGGCCCACTGGGAACACGCAATGTTGAATTCACTGTATATGTGGGTAAGGCTTTACACACACAAGTATTATGAGAATTTCTATTTACAATTTCAAGGCTGCTGGGACATTCTGTTGTTTCCTGCAAATGGAGGGGGTATAGCAAAATGTAAATTAGTTTTCCTTGATTAAAAGGTCTGAATGCAAACTTCCAGTATGCCTGCAATAGTCTAAGCAGCAATACAGAGTGGCTCTCTGGGTGGTCATCCTAATTAAATTAAAGAATAAGCTAACATGAACGCCCCTGGTCTAATATAGCGATAACCTGGAAAACAAATTTAAAAAAAAAAGTTCAGTAATCAAAAGTAGATAAACAAAACAGTTGAATTGGAAGAATAACATCAAATACAAGGGCTGTACATCAGTGCCAGTATCCCCACATGGAAGACAAGAAACCTGAACAGTGGGAAACCAACCTTGGTCTGGCAGTGAAAACTACCCAAATACATGCTGACATCTTCAAAATCATCACTGATTTAATGGACTATATTATGATGAACAACAAAAAAAAAATGCAACAGGTGGTAGAAACATTAACCCAGCAATCGCAGGAGCTGCTACACTTGAATGAATATGATGTGAGAACTAAAAAGAAATTACTGGAGGTGGTAAAGGTGCAGAAACAAATTCAACAAAAACTAACAGAATTGGAGGATCGCTCTCGTAGAGAGAACATTTTCTCCACAAGACCAGAAAGTGTATAAGGGAGTAACTACATTAAATTCATGAAGAAATGTCTGGCTGGTGTGTGAAGCATTTTATATAGAAAGAGCTCACAAAGTGGACTCTCCATGTCTGGAAATGGACAAACAACTCAGCCAGATCATGGGAAAGTTCAGGTCTTATGCGCAGAAAGAGCAGACCTTAACTATTTTATGGAAGAGTGGGACCAACTACAAAACAAAGGATGTTAGAGTGTTCACAGATAACGATTACTCTCTTCCCATGTGGCAGAAAAAAAAGCAGCTTTCCTCCTGGTGATAGGAAGTGTTAAGAGTCAATATATTTGATTCCGATTCAATTATCCTGCATTCTTCTGCATCTTTTATCCACTGGGGATAAAATCTATATGGTTCCAGACAAACAGCTGAGGGACTTAGATGCCAGACATTTGAATCAAGAAGGGCAGGAAGCAAAAGAACTGCAGTGCAATCCATTTAAGGACTCTGTCAGGCAAAAAAAAAGAGAACCAGTATCACCAAGCTGTTCCCAGTCTTCCAGTGAAAGGTGTCTGAAAGGGTCACAGGAATGAAAAAACACACAGAAGCCATCAGCAGAACTAAACTGCTGTGGACATTAGATAATATTGAGAATGAACCCTCTACTGCTAGTGGTCCTAATGAGTGACTACCAAAAGACTTTAAGCAATGTTGATAAGGCTTATGGTTAGTTGTGGACATTGTATTATGTATTTTGTTATGGGTTGGTTTAATGGGAGGTGTGGAATGGTGAGAAGCTAAACAGAGTTCATACTGCTTGCTAAGGATATATTCCTTATTTGCAGTTTCATAATTATGTCAGTGAAAGGGAGGGGGTTGGAGGAAGCACTGTGTTGATGTGTAGTAGGAAATATTAGTAAAGGGATGCAAAACTGACAACAGCATGGGTCATTCATTCCTAAAACTACTGTATCTGGGCATGTTAATGATGGATTATTCCAAACAGGATAGGCATACTGGGGCTTCCCTGCAACGTACGTTTAACTAATAACATGCAGCTGTACACTAACCTTCTAATGTTGAGTTAAAACAAGGCACAGTGCTTTCTTCTTAAGCCAAGAAAACATTTTTAATACATAGGTTCATTGGTTCATAGGTAGATACTAGGTTATCTGCCCTAGGGCATTTATAAGCCTAGCCAGAGTGTATTTGGCTTCCGCCTCCCTATTAGATTAGCCTACTGTGCCTCTGTAAAGTAGGTCACAGAAGGTACCCTTTTAAGATTAGTTTACTGTGCCTCTGTCTAGCAGGGACACAGGAGAGATCCCAGGGGTGAATTTGCAATTTGCCATCCACGCGTCCAAGTTTCGCTTGAAGAGGGTCAGCGAGGGGCTACGTCTAACATGAAATGGGATTCTATTCCAGAGTGAGGGGAGCCTTTGGGAAATGAATCTGTCCCTCCAGCATGTCCTATTTATTTTTGTGCTGAGGTTTAGGTCCCTGGAGCGTGTAGCTCTACACTGCTAACTGGAAGATTAGATGAGACAGGCAACTATCTTGGGTCGGGGGTGTTGGGCTACTGCAAGTGAGCATGGAAATATGTTTAGGTAAGATTTTTGGATTGTACTCATCAAAGACTTTTGGATTGTACTGAGCAACCATGAGCTCTGAGAAATGGGCTCTTAACCATGTTTTTTGAGTTATAAATAAATTGCAATTTTGTGTTATTTTGAATTTAGTTGGTATGTCTGTTCATTTTAAACCTCTTGACTGACAAAGGGAAATATATCTAAGAAGAGAGGATCATTTAGTGATATCCCACTAGTGATGCTGAATGTCAGCGAAGAATAGGAAACACCCTGAAACAACGTGAGGAACATGCAGTTTAAGGCTGGGATAGTCCTTTGGCAAAAATTAATGACAAATTAAAAGCAATATGAGACTGTTATTCTGGAATGTAAATGAGTTGGAGGATAAAACCAAACAAGACATGGTTCTCTGGTACTTGAGGAAAAATGCAATCCATCTGGCTGCATTACAGGACATACATCTTCACAAGAGCAAATACCAGCATTTCTTGTGTAAAGCTAGGCTACCTGTCTACTATTCAGTCTTAGAAGGGGAAAGGAAAATAGGGACACTAATACAAGTAAAAGACAACACTGGCTTTGCAGTTGAGTAAGAGTACTTGGATACACAGGGTAGCTTTATTACACTAAAAAGTACTGGTAAGGATGGGCCTTGGCAGTAGAGCAGGAGTATATTTAACTTCTAAAACTAGAACTTACAAGATTAAACAAATTATAGGTCATATAATAGTGTATCAACAAGGTGTAACCATCATAGCAGGAGACTGGAATGTCACTGGTTATAGGGAAGATGTGTCAGCATTGTAAAACACTATAACAGAAGGTAGATATTTGGAGAGGATTATGCAGTTTTATGGTTTGGCAGATGTATTGTGGGTGTTAAAACATGAATTTACCTCTTTTTTATATAGGCATGACTCTTGGAGCAGACTCTAATCCTAAAACTGTAAGGGCATGAACAAAAATGATTATTAGGTAGGTTATAAACCAGTCCACTAAATACAAATGCTGCTTTAAGTACCCACCCAATAATTATATTGGCTCATGCCCTTACAGTATTAGGATTAAAGGAAGACTGGAAGGAAATTGAAAGTAAAAATTGGATATTTCCAACATATTTCTTAAAAAATTAGCAGTTTACTAGATGGATAAAAGCAATTCTTAATAAAGACCTAGATGAAATATGATACAAGGATATACGTTTAGAGTAGAAGTGGTCTAGTATAAAAGTAATATCAAAAACTAAGTGCAAGAGTGGTCAAAGCAAAGGTGGAGGACTAATGGACATATATATGGAGGCACTGGGAAATTAAGGTAGCTACAAATTCAAAATGTGGGCAGGAACAATAACATTTGCTTAAACCAGTTGCAGGTGGCAAAGAATAAAATTAATGAGTACATAGACAATTTAAATAACTTCAGGGCCTTGGCATTACAATACGATGACTACAGCTCCCTTAAATTTGTTAAATCATTGTTGCACAGGTTGAGGAGACAGAAGGTTGAGCAAATGATAGCTTTGATTAGGAATTCAAACATGAGAATGTTAACAAGGAATTCGGCAAGTCTAAGAAAGGTATTTGCAAAGTATTACACAAAACTGTACAGTCAAGACTTGGACACATTCAAAGGCATATCTGGTAGGTCTTGGACTACTAGTCTTAAGAGAGGATCAGGATCTCGTAATAAAGGAGATATCATGGGATGACATATTGCGAGTACTGCTAAGACAGAGCCAAGGAAAATCATTGAAACAAATTGGATTCCAGTAGATATATGGAAAAGACACAAAGGTAAGATATTACTCATATGGCATAATCTGTTTAATTCTATACTATGGAAGAGTCAATTTCAAGTTCTTGGAAACAGGTGATAATGGTGGTTCTTCTGAAGAAGGACAAAGATTCAACAGACCCAAGACAGTACAGACCAGTCTCTATTCTCAACCATGACTATAAAGTTTTTATGACAGTTGTTGGACAAAGAATAGCTACATCTTTACCCCAACTTGCTAACTGGGACCAATGTGGGTTTATAGCAAGGATGACAGCATTTGACAATATTAATAAAATGACTCTGCTGCAGCACAAGGCAGTGGAACAGGATCTTAATGTTACTGTCTTTTGATGCTGAAGAAGCTTTTGATAAGTAAGTTGCGGCTTTCTTCCTCAACAGTATACAGAAAACAGAAAATAAAATGTGCTTTATGGCACTGTGTGACAACCAGGAACAGGTTCTTGCTGTTCCTTGTTAGTGAGCAGCCTCTCTTTTTTCAAAAGCTACAATCATGGGTGAGACACGAAATAAAAGTAACAGAACTTCAAAAGCAGAAAGAAAGGCAACCTTTTTTTTTTTTTTTACTTTTTATCCGGAGCTAAGTTGTGGGGGCCACTTAGAGGATCCATTTGTTGACACGTCTTGCTTCTCTTCCTGTCACTTTTTTTTTTGTTCACACACCATACCTATTTTTGCTTCCTGCTGGAGTGCAGGCTGCCCACTTGGCACCTGGCTAGTGCAGAGAGACAGTCCTAGCAAAACTTTTATTTGAAAGCAAAATTGGCTTGCAGTGGAATTTCAAGGTAAGAAAATGTACCTGTTCTGTATTGTCTCAAAAATTATGTGCCAATTTTTTTTTCTTTTTCTGGCACAATGACAGCAGGCTCTATTTATTCTTTTTGTTTGCCCTTTCTTCTCTCTTAAGTTTTGCTGTACAAATGTAAATATGATGAAAACTGAGTTACTTTGTTACTACAAAGCTAAAGCACCTCCTGCTGTCTTTAATGGAAGGGATCCAAAATGATTGCTTACCAAAAGCTCTTGTTTCTCCATCTTCTTGAATCTGGTGTGTGACACTAATATTCCAAAGTCAGTGTTTGTGTAATGTATACTGTGGACATTGTTAACCATCTGTTCAATTAAGTGCCCATATATGACTGAATAACACATTGCACAGAAGGTTACAACAGAGATTAAACTGTTGAAAGGTAGGTTATTTAAAAAGAAGTGATGACTTACCATAATGTTCCATCTGTGTTGTCGATCTTCATCTATTCTTGAATTGTGGGTATGGTTCCAATCCTCAGAACCGATCCAGCCATTATACAGCTCACATCAGCCAAAACATCTATCTACTAGTCTACTCACAATGCCCCTCTCTACATTACCTCAGGTCGGGTTTGCAGGTTTACAGAAGAAGATACACTAGCTCAAGCCAGAAGCCATGTCCAAGGTGTAGCCTAACAAAGAAACCCAGGACAGCATGTTGCTCCACCAGAACTCTATAGGAGGGGAGGGTGAGGTGGGACGCAAGAATAGATGAAGATCGACAACACAGATGGAACGTTATGGTAAGGCATAACTTCTTTATCTGATGTTGTCCATCATCATCTATTCTTGACTTGTGGGACAGAGTCCCCAGCTACCTTAGATCTTGGGTGGCCCTATGGCAGAACATTTCTGAGAACCACAGAACCAAAGGAGGGTCTCCCTCTGGAGAATATATCCAATTTGTAATGAGTAATAAAGGTATGTGGAACAGCCCATGTTGCAGCTGCGCAAATTTCTGACACAGAAGCTTTAGAATGAAAAACAGCTGAAGTTGCCATAGATCTGGTAGAATGTGCCTTCACCAGCACAGGGAGTCTTAGATTCTTTTTCGTGTAAATAAAAGAAATGCAACCCCTTAACCATCTTCACAGAGTAACCTTAGAAACAGGTTTGCCCAATGTTGCGCTTGCAAAAGATACAAATAATTGTTCTGATTGTCTAAATTGCTTAGTTCCCTCCAGATAAAAACATAACTGCCTATGCAAGTCCAGAAGGTGCAAGCAGTATTCACCTTTATTAGAAAAATTTGGGAAGAATACAGGCAAGTTTATAGATTGACTGATATTGGCCTCTGAAATCACTTTAGGAAGAATGGACGGGTTTGCTCTGGGTGACACTCTGCCTTTATGAAAAACTAGATAAGGGGCTTTAGAACATAAAGCCTGTAATTTGGAGACTCATCTAGTCGAGATGACAGCTATAAGAAGTAACTTTTTCCAAGAAAGAAACTTTAAGTCACGGGTAGATGCAGGTTCAAACAGAAGAAATGTAAGAGACTGCAATAGAAATTCAAGTCCCATGGTGGCAGAGGATCCTTGAATGGGGACTTTAAATGAATGTCCTCAAGAAAAACCTTACAAAGCCTGTTGGAGATTAAGGGCTGATCACCAAAACAGTTATGGAAATTTGAAACAGCTGCTAGGATAACCTTAATTGTGGAAGGAGAAGATGGTAGCTAGAAACTCTAGAACTTTTTCTACTGGCAGTGAAAAAGGATCCAGACCATTATCACAAGCCCAGATAGAAAATCTCTTCCATTTACTATGATAGAGATTCCTGGTGGATGGTTTATAGGATGCCAACAAAATGTGTCGTACAGGAGATGGGATGTCATTATACCTGGCAACTAATGGAATTGAAGAAACCAAGCAGTCAGTTTGAGGGTCTGCAGATTGGGGGTGCAATAGTCTCTGAGGATAGGACAGAAGGTCCAGAACTGGGTCCAGAATCCATGGGCAGCAAAGTAGATGAGACCAAAGGAAGAGAAACCATATTTGTCAAAGTCAGTAAGGTGCAATGAGGATTACTTTGCTTCTCAACTGAGATGCTTTCTTGAGGAAATAAGGGATCAGAGGGAATGGGGGAAAGGCATAAAGGAGACCCAGGGGCCAACCGAGGAGAACAGTGTCTCTGGGAAACTCCCTCTGAGGTGGAATTAGGGCATAGTAGCTTCTGCACTTGTTCAGGGGTGAAGCAAACAGGTGGCAGCAAGGCTGAGCCCAGCAAAGAAAGATCTTCTTCCCACTCTGGAGTTCAGAGATCATTTGTGAGGTATGAGGATACATCTGTTCAGTTTGTCTGCAATCACATTTTAACTGCCCACAATGTGTGTTGCTATCAGAAAGTGGTTGGAAGTTATGGCCCATTGCCACACTCGAAGGGCTTCTCGACACAGCAGGTAGGACTTGGTTCCCCCCTGTTTGTTGATGTACCAGACTATGGACATGTTGCCTGATTGAATAGCTATCATCCATTGAGGTACAGCAGAATGAAATGCTTGCAGCGCTAGAAGCACTGCCTGGAGCTGCAAAACATCGATATGCAGACTAGCCTCAGAGGAGGGCCAAGTATCTTGGACTGTCTTCCCCAGATAATGCCCCTCCTCCCCATCTGTGAAGCATCAGTGGTCACTATGGCCTTGGGCTGAGGGAGGACAAAGGAATGGCTTAAAAGAATCTCCTTGAACTGCATCCACCAGAATAGGTCATTTTTGCATCGGCTGGATATAAAAACTAGGTAATTCATGAGGTGGTTAGAATAGGCCATTGGTTCACAGGCAACCACCCACTGAAGAAGTCTCATATGAAACCTTGCCAGTGGGACTAATGTGATCTCTGCTGCCATGGAGCCCAATGTTTGGAGAATTCGCTGAGCCGGTATTTTGCCTGATCGAAGAATAGGGTGAACCTGTGACTGTATTTTCTGCAACCTGTGTTTGGGAAGTGATGCCACACAAAACAGAGTGTTGAGATGAGCTCTGATGAATTCTATATCCTGAGAAGGGGTTAGTTGAGACTTCGCAAGATTGACCATGATGCCCAACTGTTGAGATAGCTCCAGAATGAAATCCCATTGTTCATAGAAGTAGATGCCTGGTGGAAGCGGTGAGGAGCAGTCATCTAGATAAGGAAACACCTGGAATCCATGCAGCCTCAGATGTGCTGCGACTGCTGCCATGCATTTGGTGAACACCTTGGAGGTTGTGGTGAGACCAAAGGGCTGCAACTCTGAATTGGTAATGACTGCTCCTAACTGGAAGCAGAGAAACTTTCTTGAGCATATGTCCATCTTTATGAGGTAATGCGCATCTTGAAAGTCGATAGAGTACATCCAATCATTTCCTCTAAGAAGGGAAGTATTGACTGAACCGTGACCATCCGGAATTATGACTGCTGGACAAATTTGTTTAGAATGCTGAGATCCAAAATTGGTCTCCAGTCTCCTGGAATGGACTGAATTAAAGTGGATTTTAAAGCTGCAAGCTCATGTATACCCAGGGTTAAATAATTATGTATGTATTAAACCCGAGCTAGATGCTTGTCCCTTTTAAATGAGTGCAATGTTGAACATTAAGTAATTGATTTAATTGATTTTTAATTGATTAATTAGTGAACTTTGACTATAAAATGAGTATATGTTTTTGTATTGTAGTGAAGACTTGTGAAAGCGCTTGTCTACATTAAATCTGTTTCCTTAGCTGTGGTGGTGATCTGGAGTTTTTATTTCATTATGGTGAGTATATAACTACCATATCCTATTCATCCAGTCTGTCTGACCAGACTGATGGGTCAGAATCCCAAGCTACCTTTATTTTAGGTGGCATTATGACAGGATACACTTGAGAACTGTGGTCTCAAAGGAAGGCCTTGACTTGGATGTAGCATTCAACTTCCAAAAGCAAGTAGTTTCTGGCTTCGATAAGAGATTCTTTGATCATAGCAGTGATGAGCCAATCATCAAAGTATGAGAACACTCAGGTTCCTCTGGGTCTTATATGGGCTATGATTACTGACATGCACTTGCTGATCACCCATAGAACTGTGGTAAGACTGAGGGCTAAGGCTCTGAACTGAAAATGATCAGATCCAAGATGGAAGCACAGAAATACCCATACTATCTTGATGTAGAAGTAGAAGTCCTGAAAATCTTTTTAGCACATCCAATCACTTAACTTCAGAAATGGCAAAATCTCTGGCATCATGACCATTCTGAAGGGGATCTTCTTTACGTGAAGGTTTAGGCCTCTGAGGTCTAATAAACACATGAGGTCCTTGTTCTTCAGAATTAAAAAGAATCATATATATATATATATATATATATATATATATATATATATATATATATATATATATATATATATATATATATACACACACACACACACACGCACACACACACACGCACACACACACACACACACACACACACACACACAGTTATAATTGAAATACTGTTTGAATTAGGGTTGTTATAAGCACTATAATAAACGAACTACAGCTACTGGACAGGCCCCAACAAAATGTAGCTTAAACCACCTTCATTCCTCAGGAGATATATGGCCTACTTGGTAACAAGACACAGACAAATAGTTCTAAGTTTCTACTATGCACAAGGACACTGAACAGTTACAGGCTCAGGGATACATTGGTAGCATGTTAAATAAGAAACTGAAAAAAGCTCAGAGGTGCAGGTATTTCTGGTATAGCACACCTTGGTGTTAACAGCACTGTTCTTAATTCTCCCACTATGGTTCAGTTAAAATTCATAGTTTACTGGTCCTCCTATAAGAGATTTAAAAGAAAATACCAATAAAAATGCAAAACTAAATTTATGCCACCTCTAAACAGGAACAAGCAGACAGCGCAGAAAATCATGAAAATCACCAAGGGGCAGATTGACTGTGTAGTTGGATATACACCTATATAAAGACTAGACTGGACGAAATTTGAGACACTGTTTTGTCTTTCATATATGGACCAGACACTTACAGTGGGGTCTACAGAAACTAATTTATGTTAGCAACTATGAAAATCCATATGAAGAGTTAAAGGGGGGAAAATGTGAAAATGGAAGATAGGTCAATAAGGGAGAATTTAAACTTTGCTGGAATATCAGAAAAGATAGAAGGAAATGCCTTTAACTTTTATAAACTTGATCTACACAATTGAACTGGAACCCCACTTACCAACAGTTGCTTATGAATAGAACCTGTCATGAGTTTGCACACAGTAATTTTGTTAAAAGAAATCAGGTAAGATCAATCTTAAAAACTTCACTCCTGTCAGCAGAAAGAACAGCTATTATCTAAAATGTGCAAAATGGGCAAGAATCTAAAAATAAATGACAAAAGATTATGCAGTAACAATTACTTTTCAGCTGCAGTTTAGAAAAGGAACTAGTTAGTTTCTGTTGACATGCTGTAAGGAAAAGCAACTGAGATTTATAATGTTATAACTATCAATTTTTAAAATATTCTGCCCTGATGTAGCAAATATCATTACCTACCTAAATATGTAGACAGCAACAGAATGCATGATTCAATACTGGATGAGCAAGAGAGAACAGTTGGTGAGTCAGAAGAGTCATTAGGAATGCCCTCAGCTGGAAAAAAAAAACAATTTAAGTCAGGCAGAAGTCTCCAGTAGCTCCTATTCCCCTTTTCTACAAAAAAAAAATGAAGCAAAGGAAGACATGCTTAGACACAGACATCTAAAACTGTGACTCAGCAGAGCAATAAACTATAAATATCAGAAGAGGAAAAGGTAATGGAAATGCAGGTAGTTCACCTGATTGCACTCTTCTGCCGAAGGATGAAACACAATTTTAAATGTTACAAGCAGAAGTAAGATGAAGCAACACCAGGCTATCATAAAACCAGCAACAGTTTATTCAGGAAACAGGCAAAGGCATAAGCGCTTTTGCAGTATTACAACTGCTTATCAGATGCATAAAATCTATCTAATTCAATGCCCATTAAATAACAAAGTGAAATATCACATGACATCCTAGTAAAACTCTTAAAAAGATATCATTTTAAATACATACAATACTAATAGTAAACATGTATAACAAAAGTGAATGTGTATAAAAGGTGGGGGGTTAAAAGGGAGTTTGTTAAAACTCCCTTCTTATTTAAAAAGAGGACGTGCTTTCAACATTAGTTTCAATGGTACTTTATCAATAAGTCCTGACCGTGTAGCTGCTCTTAATCTAATAATCCATTTGTTTTCTAAGCACTCTGTTTCATTTCTAATATCACCTCCCCTGAGACTTTCCTGTACCATATCTATAACTTGAAACTTAAATATATGCTCTGGGGAAGTGTCATGTTTAGCTAATGCATTCCTAACCACAGTATTTATTATATCATTCAGATGTTCTTTTACCCTTTCTTTCAGTCTTCTGTCCGTTTTACCTACATAAAATTTACAGCAGGTTTTGCACACTGCTAGATAAACCACATGACTGCTGTCACAAGTTGCCTCCACTGAAAATTAATAGACCTTGTTCTGGTCTGGGTGAAAAAATTCCCCTGCTTGATCTATATAACTGCAAAAACTGCAGTTATAACAAGGTCTAGTATTATTTTTATAAGAATCATGTCGTTTCCTGCTATCATACCCCATACGACACTTGGGGTAACACAGCAGCTGACCTAAAGACTTATTTTTCTTATAAACTATGCTGGGACATTCACCTATTACAGCTTTCAATTCTGTACTTGTGGTCATGAAACCCCAATGTTTTTTAATAATGTCATGATTGCTGGTTTTATGATAGCCTGGTGTTGCTTCATCTTACTTCTGCTTGTTGGATTTATTTTTTGGTTCAAAAAGCATTTATTCAGCACACACTGGTATTATTGGATTTTTGCATAATTTTAAATGTACTGTGGTAAGCGTTCTTGAATAAACTATGGGTTTCTTTCAATTCAACCTCACTTTTGCTATTAAAATGTAACAAGACAATTTGTATTTATTAACGTTTGGCCAAGTCATTTTTATGAATAATGACAGAAGGAAATAGCTTAAGCAAGTAATGTAAGAGTAAGAGGAGAGACTGGCATGAAAGAAGCATGATCTAAATGGGTAACATGGAGAATTTCTGGTGGTATTACTTGGGTTTGTCTGCTGAAGACAATGGAGTAAACTGAAGGCCTCAATACAGATACTAACATACTGAATTGATTTCTGAATGAAGAACAATTACATCTTAAAACCTCACTGCTAACAGTATCTGTTAGAAAGAGGAACAGAAGAGATTGTGCAAGTGTTTCAGCACTTGCACAGTGGCGAATCAACTCCAAATGGAAATTGTTCAACTCACCACAGTTCCAGAGAGTACTTAAACCAATAGTCAGTAGCTAGCAATGAATATAAGTATGTGTTGACTATTTGAATAATTGACTAATTTCAAATAGGATTAATTTAGATCCATCCATAGGAATAATTTTTCAACACCAGAATATGAGAGCCTCTAGATCTACTTCTACATATCACATATCCATCAAGATTAAACAGAAGTCGGATTTAGTTAACAAAAAACAGAATAGAGGCTACAACAGGATTTAGATTTGTTTCTACAGAAGGTGACATCAAACACAGAGAACGCCTTGAAGCAACATCAAGAGGGATAAGTTTACCACAAGAATCAGTGGACAACGGGTGAGAGCAGACCAATCACAAATTGATTCTACTGATTCCATATACTATCAAGGCAGAATATATTCTGAAGATTCTACTGTTCAAAAGACTTACGGTAGATGACTAGATAAAATAACACCATGACAAGATGACAGTATAAACCATAAGAACAGACAAGAATTGAATGTCATTGAATAGGCTACTTTGTTATGACAAACCTCAGATGTAAAACAAGACAATACTTTGAAACCACTTTTTTAATTGGACATTTTGCTTGTCTTTCTAACCAAACAATGTAGACACATAGCTAACCACACAGGATCTATACATCACATATATACACAGGAACTATATTTTATAAACTAGTCTATAACACACAAGACTCCAACAAGCCAGTGCCAAGCATGCAACCATGGCAGCAATGTTTATACCACTAAGTCCAAGAAAAGTAATAGAGCATATTTAGAGAGCATATAAAGGTATTCTAAAGTGTCATACTAGATGCAAAAGCAAAACGAAGGCAGATCTATCCTAAAACATAAATTTGAAGTCCTTGAACTGGTGAGATGGATAAGAGAGATAGTAAGAAGAAGTAAGCAAGTGAAGAGAGAAGGCAAAGGATTACTAAGTTACAGACAGACAGGTTAAGGCAAAGAGATTAGTTCCTTTAAGAAGCTTTTTATTATTTTTTTTGAATGAATTTCATTTTTATTTTTTGTTTTTTTTATATAGTTGTTTTGTATTTTTTTTTTTATGTTATTTTTATATTTTCATGTGTATATATATGTATATTTTTATTTTTTTTTTTATTTTTTATTTTTTTTACTTCAACTTTTTCTTTTTGTCAAATTATGACATATTGCATATTTTGTATATTTTTTTTTAAGCAGCTTGTTTTTTTTGTTGATGATAAATTTGTGTCGGCGAAAGCGCTTTACTACTACTCTGCTGCAGTTATTGTTGTCTACACAAAAGAGAGTTTACTCCACTAGTGATTTTCTGGACTAATGAATTTTTTTTGAGTATCAGCTTGTGGTGCACTCCCTATCCTCATTTTTTTCTATATGTGTTGACTATGCTAAGTGGTGTATAGAAGACATAAAAATAAATCATGCAGTGAATATTTTTAAATTTTCTGTTATGTGAAGAGAGCATTAAATACTATGTAATGTTTATTTAGCAATAATTGCAGAATTCATACTCAAGAAATCATAAGAGCCTGCAGCTCCCCAGCATAAGAGGAAACAGGATCTGGAACAAATGCAGTCTATTGATAGTGAAAGCTCTCATTGGAAGTGCTGTTTGCATATAGTTATGTGATGCATCCAGTTAAATATCTGTCTAAAAACCATTTTGCGGTGTTGAAGTTTTAAGAAAATAAATGTTGGAAGTAAAGTTGTATTACAAAACCTTGGGCAATCACCAAGGGGAAAAATGTCCCAGTTTATCTGTAAAATAAAATTGGTGCTGGGTTTTCACGTCATAAATGAAGCAGAAGTATCATGGCTACAGATTTAGGTATAACAAATTGGAATGTTAATGGTTTAAATGATCCAGCAAAGAGCTCCAGAGTCCTGGTGTAAATTAGGAAGATTAGAGCCCAAGTGGTTATGCTTCAGGAAATACATTTGGATGAAGCACAACATATGTTCAATTAGGTAAAATGAGTTTCAGAGAGAACTCCTATGCAATTTTTAGAGCAGCAATATAAAGAAACACAAAAAAAAGTTATGTACTCACCATAACGTTCCATCTGAGTAGGTAAACTTCATTTGTCAGCAACCTGTGGGTTTAGGATCCGATACGGATCCGAGCCGGCAGCATATCAAGCAAAAGATCCAAGCTCCAAGCTCCTCCCCCTACCCATACTGCACTGCAACCTCCTTCCAATCCTCAGATCGAGTTTGCCATTCCATACCTGACACCAACAAACTAACCTGAGACCCCTAAACCAAGGACAAACCTCCAACTCGTGAACTCTGGACATCGAGTTCAGAAAAACAAAACGCCAAGGCAAGGGGGAAGGAAGGAGGGACGGTTGCTGACAAATGAAGTTTACCTACTCAGATGGAATGTTATGGTGAGTACATAACTTCTTTATATGAAGTAGTTAACTTCATTTGATCAGCAACATTTGGGACAGAGTCCCCAGCTACCCGAAATCTTGGGAGGCCCTTAAGGAAGGACATTCCGGAGCACTGCAGAGCCAAAAGAAGCCCTTCCTCTAGACATCAAATCCAGTTTATAATGATTACTTAAGGTGTGAGAAGATGCCCAGGTAGCCACTGAGCAAATGTCATCCAGGGAAACTCTAGACCAGAATGCTGCAGACGTCGCCATAGAACGTGTAGAATGGGCATGAACTCCTACTGGTTCTAGTAAACCAAGCTCTCTGTATGCTTGTAGGATACAAAGAGAAATCCACCTAGCAAGTGTCACCTTTGAAACTGGTTTCCCTAAAAAGGGCTTAGCAAAAAAAAAAAAAAAACGTTGATCAGATTTGCGAAAGGCCGCCGTCCTGTGCAAATAAAAACGTAACTGCCTGTGAACATCCAGCAAATGAAGTTTGTATTCCCCTTTGTTCTGAAAATTAGGGAAAAAGACAAGCAAATTAATAGATTGATTAATATTTGTCTCGGAAGCAACTTTAGGAAGAAAGGATGGATTAGTCCTGAGAGACACCCTGTCCTTATGAAACACAAGGTATGGGGGTTTCATACAAACAGCTTGCAACTCCGATACTCTCCTTGCTGAAGTTATAGCTACCAGAAAAGCCGTCTTCCATGACAAAAATTTTAAGTCAACTGATGCTGAGGGCTCAAAAGGAGGCGCAACTAAGGCCTGAAGAACTGCAGTCAGATCCCACGGCGGTGACAGATTCTTAATAGAGGGTCGCAGAAGAAAAGTGCCTTTCAAAAAGGTCTTACAAATTCTGGCAGCAGTGAGGGAGCCTAAATTGTCCTCTACAAGGAAATGAGAAATAGCCACCAGCTGGACTTTCACTGTGGAGGAGCTGGCTCCTTACTGGAAGATATGAGACAAAAAAGTCTAATACTGCTGGGATCGGAGCGGTAAAAGGATCTAGATTTTTCTGTGAAGCCCAGATGGAGAAGCGTCTCCATTTGCTAGAATAAATTTTCCTGGTAGAGGATTTATGTGCCGCAACCAAGATAGATTTAACAGGGGAAGAGATACCGGGAGTCCTAGCCACTAGTGGAACTGGAGCAGCCAAGCTGTGAGCTTCAGTCTGTCCAGATTCGGTGGAAGCATTCCCGAGGAATGACAAATTAGATCTGAAATGGGATCCAAGATCCAAGGTGGGGCTATAAGATGAGACCGTAGGCAGGGGAACCAGACTTGATGAGGCCAGAATGGGGCTATGAGGATCAATCTGCTCCTCAACCGGCGAGCTTTCTGTAAGAACTTTATCATGAGCGGGAGCAGTGATATGCATAAAGAAGACCGGGTGGCCAAGCATGAACAAGAGCATCTCTGGGGCTTTTCCCCCTCAGGGGGATTAGAGCAAAAAACTCGCTGCACTTCGCGTTGGAAGGCGATGCGAAGAGATGGCAGCAAGGCTGACCCCACTTGATGAAGATCTGTTCCACTACACAAGGGTTCAGAGACCACTCGTAAGGAGAAAGGATAATTCTGCTCAATTTGTCTGCCAAGATGTTGGACCGACCCGGAATGTGCATTGCTATCAGAAAGCGGTTGGTGGAGATCGCCCATTCCCAGACTCTCATGGCTTCTCAACAAAGGGGATAAGACTTGGTTCCTCTCTGTTTGTTGATATACCAGACCACTGACATATTGTCTGACTGGATCGCAATAGTTCCCACAGGTAGATAAGCATGAAGGGCCTGCAACGCTAAAAGGACTGCTCTCATCTAAACAACATTTATATGCAGAATGATCTTGTTTTGAGTCCACGTGCCTTGAACAGTCCTGCCTGAACAATGCCCCCACCCCACCCTAGGCGGGAGGTGTCCATGATCACCGTGGCTTGAGGTTGGGGAGCAAGAAAGGGATGTCCCTCCTGCAAATTCTGAGATTGGAGCCACCACGTGAGAGCATTTCTGCACACACTGCTCAGAGGGATCGGAAAATCTAGAGGCTGATGAAGAATCGACCACTGAACTTGCAACGTCCACTGTAAAATTCTCATATGCAGACAAGCACAAGGGATCAGGCTGATAGCTGCTGCCATGGACCCTAAGGCTCTCAGGACTAATTCTGCAGGGGGTGCAGGGGACTGCAGAAGCGCTAACACATGAAGTGTCAGGCTGTGTAGTCTGTCTGGGGTTAAGAATGCCCTGGCCTGGTGAGAATCTATTCTCGCCCCTATGAAGTCTAACACTTGAACAGGTTGAAGGGAAGACTTCCTTAGGTTTATGGTAATCTCTAGCCGATGTGATATCTGGAGAAAGAAATCTCTGGCTAGTAAGACTAGATGCCTGGTGGGGGTGGTGAGAAGCCAGTCGTCCAGGTACAGAAAGACCTGAATGCCCTGAAGTCTCAGGTGGGCCGCTACAACTGTCATGACCTTGGTGAACATCCTGGGGGCTATGGTGAGACCGAGGGGAAGGACCCTGACTTGATAATGACTGGAGCCTAGCTGAAAGTGGAGGAACCTCCTGGATCGCCTGTCCATCAGAATATGGTAGTACTCATCCTTGAGGTCTATAGAGCACAACCAGTCTTCCTCCTGCAGGAAGGGCAGGAAGGATTGAAGCGTGACCATCCGGAACGTTTCCTTGGCAACGAACAGGTTCACTGTTGACAAGTCTAGAATCGGCCTTAGGTCTGCCATCTTTTTTGGCACTAAAAAGAACCTGGAATAGATGCCTGATCTGGACTGGTCTGGGGGTACCTGCTGGATGGCTCTTTTTTCTAGTAATTTTTGTATTTCCAAGGCCGCGGCCTCCCTCTGAGTGGGTGGGATGTCCGGGAGGCGCCTTGTGTAAGGGGGCTTGTTTATGAAGGGAATAGAAAAGCCTCTCGATATTATTCAAAGCACCCAGTGATCTGTTGTGATGGACTCCCATTGGGCTCGGTGCATCGAAAAATACCCCTCGACTGCCTCCAGAGAGGGATGCTGCGCGGGTCGCTCTGAAAAGGGTTCACGTGACCCGAAGTTCTTCGGCACCCCTTTGCTTCTGGGCCGGCGTCCACTTTGTCCCCCTCTGCCTCTGGGGGAGAAGGAGTCCTGAGCGTTCACGGACTGCTGAGTTTTCCAGAATCACAGCTTCTTTTGCCCTCGCTGGTTCCTGGAGAAGGACCTTTGAGGGTTAGAGAAGTGGATCCCGACAGCTGACAGCATCTTCCCATCTTTCTCGCTCTGGACAAGCGTATCGCGTACAGTCTTCCCGAACAGGGTGGAACCGTCAAAGGGTGCGTTAGCGAAGGACGCCTTGAAGGGTTCTGAGAAGTCGCAAAGATGGAGCTAGGCATGACGCCTTAAGGCGATGCCGGACCCGCTAGCCCTAGTGGCTTCCTCGGTGGCATGAGAGAGTAAACGCATGGACGTATTGGACACAGACTTGAGAGTGGCCATATGAGCCGAGAAGCTCCGTTTATCCTCGGCCGACACTGACTCCGGGGAAGACTCAGCGTACTCTTTCTCGAGGTCCCGCTGCAGTCGAATTAGGTGGGCCAAGTAATTCAGTGCTCTTACAGTACAGGTGGCTGAAGCAAAAGTTCACTTTCCAAGATGGTCCATAGCTCTGGACTCCTTGTCTGGGGGGTGGACCAAGGAACTTTCTTGGGTGATTTCCTTTTTTGTGGCCGCCGCCACCACCATGGCATCAACCAGGGAACCTTTGTTCCAAGAAGCTCTATCCTCCAGTGGACACAGTATTTTGTCGTGTCTTTTGGGTATAGGCTCCACAGTGTCCAGTTCCCTCCAAGCTCTGGTGGTGATAAAGTCCACCAGTGGGTCGGCTGGGGGGCACCCAAGAGGTAGATGGGCCTGTGTCGAACGCCTCCAAAAATTCCGACTCGTCAGAGGAAGGTTTTTGTGTGGACCACCCCCCCCCCCAGCAAAGGATTTCCATAATGTCTCCAAAGGAGACATCTTCGGGGGGTGATTTGGGTGAACCTTCCCCTTCCTCCAAGTCGGTATCCTCAGTGAGGGACCCGGGGGAGTCCAAGTGCCTCCTCTTACACTGGTGTTTGTGAGGGACCTCCTCAAGTGGACTCTCCGGGGAGGGCTCATTAATGGTTTCTTGTTCCTCCAAGGGAACTGTCTGGGGCGCAATGGACACAGGCTGTCCCTGGGGGGACTGGATGACGGAAGACAAACCCAACTGTGAGGGAGCAGGGATGGACCTCAAGGACAGAGTGAGGGGTCTCGATCCTCCATAGTGAACCCTCTCCATGACGTTGAATGTAGAGGGAGACCCGGCCTCCCTGAAACTGGTAGCTGAGACCCTCGAATCTGACGAAGGGATCGGAGCCGAAGTTGGAACGGTCGTTTGGAATGGTCGGACCCGAAGGGACGGTATGCCCCGACCTCAACAGAGCCGATGACACACTCATCCCCTCAGATCTGACACCCAACTCTCGGCTCCGAGAGCTTGGATCCGAAAGCGGATCCAACAGACTCGGGGGCATGGCCGGCGTCGAGGCCGAAGGCACCATCGGCGCCAACCCCCTGTCTCCGGGGCTCCTCTGATCCATAGACTCCGATATCCGATGATGGATCAGAGAAGGAGCTATCAGGGTGAAAAAAGGAGCCAAACTCCCCGCACCGGGAGGGGGGGAGCCAGCAATACTCCCATCTGCATTTGAGTTTGTAGAAACCTTCGCATCATCTGATCCATGTCTGCTTCAGAGATGCTTCTGGTTGATCTGGCCGACGCAAAGAGGACCTCAAGAGTGGTCTAGCCTCCTCCTCTGGCTCCGAAGAAAAACGTGGTGAATGGAGCCGAGGAGAGGATGGCCTAGCAACTTTTACTGGAGACAAGATTACTTTAGCAGGAGGGGCCGTTGGATCTAACTCGGCCTGTCGCTTGCAGCCCCTCTCTCTATCTTTATCCTTATCCACATGTCTCTCTGTATCCCTGTGCTTTTCTTTAATCTTCTTGGCTTCTCTCTCTCACTCTGGTAAGGTGGGAGGGTGAGTCCTGGACAGGGAAGAAGGGCCAGAAGGCTGAACAGCCACAGCCATGGCTGGTAAGGAACCTGAAGAAGAAGAAGAGGCAGAAGTTGATTCTGCGGGTAGAAGACCCGCCAGAATCAACTTATTCCTGTGATCCTGCAGGGCTCGGGGGTTGAAGGCCGCACAAACCTTGCAGCCGGAAGACAAATGGGCCACCCTCAAGCAAACTACACACAGAGTGTGACCATCGACTGGTGATAGCTTGTGGCCACACTCTGTGCACTTAGAGAAAGTCACTTTCTGACATCCTAGACAACACACACACACACACACGACAGGCGGGAAGGGAGGCCTACACTAACTGAAAGTTTTCAACTTTCAAACGAAGAAAAACCCAATAAGTATCGTGAATAACTAATAAATTACCTCACAATTATCAAAAAGAGCACACACAGACCAAGTTTTAGAGAAAAAACCCTGACACTTGCCTGGAGCTCAAGAATCCCATGCTGGAGAAGCCGCAGCAAATGAGATCTGGGGATTGGAAGGAGGTTGCAGTGCAGTACGGGTAGGGGGGAGGAGCTTGGAGCTCAGATCGGATCTTTTGCTTGGTATACTGCCGGCACAGATCTGTATCGGATCCGAAACCCACAGGTTGCTGATCAAATGAAGTTAACTACTTCAGATCACTTGTTACTGAGGAGGAAATAATTGATAAGGATGCTACATTTTTAATGTTGAAGAGGAAATGACAAGCTAGGCAGATAACATTGGCCAATATGTATATGTGTTTCCCCCTCACTATTAAAACACAGCAAAATGAGTTATGAAAGACAATTGGGGAGTTAAACTTCTTCCAAACAACATGAGTAATTTCTTTCCACCAGGGTAGTTTATATATGGTTGGGAACTAGAATAACGACTACTAATAAATTAGACGAGAGCACAGAGCCAAGACAACCAAAGATGATGGAGTAGGCATGTTTCAAAGGTCATTGCTAAGATGTTTAGATTACGTGATGTAGCAGATAATTAGTATGAACAACAAGATTTTTCTTTTCTACTTAGCTAGTTGAAAAAGTTGGCCTTGAACAGATGAGATTTATAAAACAAAGGAACATGAATTTTGAGACTTTACATACAGTGTTATATTTAAATTTGTTCAGGATGACTGTTTTTAAGAAACTAAACATTGGAGTATAGGTGCCCTTTCAGAAGCCAAGCAGGAAGAAGTAGAGCACGTTGATACATCTTTGCCCCCCCCAACACACACACACACTGCTCCCTATTGGTAAGCATGCAGTGGAAGGAGATGCCAACAGGTAGACTGGTTTACTCCCAAGAATGGGGCCAAATGGCAACTGAAAGCTTGCCTTCAGATGTGAAACCATCAGCCATCCCTCCCTCCTCAACTGCAGTTCACTTCATGTTTAACAGTTAATAGCCCTAACTTCCCTGCATGTGCTGTTGTCAAGTGAAGCTGGGCAGGCAGTGAGGAGTAAAACTAATGTGTGCTCCACCACAGGCCCATAGAGCCTTCATGCCTTGTTCATCCACCCTCCTTCTAGCCTGGCATCCTCTCTTTCTGGTCTCCACTAGAGCTCCACTACAGAGAAGCTCGGCATACTCCCTCCCCCTCAGGCTAGGCATGCCAATCATCTCTGCTATGCGTTCAATTGTTCAAACCATTATTTGAAGTTGGATCACTTGAGCCATAGTCAGAGCTTTATCCCCTCTACACCACTGGCATGGCTAACAAGCTGCTACAGTTTTAAAGGGCTTTCTAGACAGGATGAATGAACTTAAACAGGTAGGAATAAAACTTAATAACTTCAAAAATATGTCTTAGTTCCAGAAATACCTGGCAAAAAAGGCTATGATAGCAAAATATTGAAAGGTAATTATTCAAAATAAGGGCACTTGGTCAGGAAAAGCAATCCCGAATTAAATGTTGGAGATAGTTACAAAATTTTACAAAAAATTGCATAAAGAGGAAAATGAATGGGAGTTTGAGAAAGAAAAATACACAGACTATCTAAATGGCATCAAGCTACCTACCTTAAACAAGCTTCGAGCAGATCAACTGCTGTTCTCTCATAACCTCTGTGGTAGCAAAGGATAAGATAAGGCAAACAGCAGGAAAGTCACCAGCAGAAGATGGGATACTAGTAGATCTATGGAAGGGGGGACAAAATTACTTAATCAGGTACTAGAAGGAAATGGAATACTTTCAAAATAGAAGCAAAAGACATGATGAATCCAATATCATATAGACCCACCATATTGGTGTTGAACCATGATTACAAAACCTTTATGGGAAACTGTTACCATATCTGACAGAGGCAGACCAGTGTGGCTTCATTAAAGACAAACCTTTGATAACATAATTAAAACAATAATAATGTTAATATGATGTCAACTAAAATGAAAACACAGTATTACAATGGACAAAGAAAAAGCATTCAAGAGAAATAATTGGGCCTTTTTGAGGAAAGTATTGAAAAAAAAAGTTATGTCTTACCATAACATTCCATCTGTGTTTTTCACCTTTACCAATCCTTGACGGTGAGTTTGGTTCCGAACCCTAGGAACCAACTCGGCCGTTATTTTGCTCCTCACAGAGATTATCTCAGATCGAGTTTGCCAGATGGCAGAATATAGCCAAAATTTTAGAATATCATACATAAAGAGATATATACAAAGAAGATAAGGGCATCTATGGATTACTGATCAGAAACCGGATCAGAATCGGTGAGGCCTACTAAGGGATTTAGGATGGGGGATGGTGGGAGGGTATGTCAAGGATTGGTGAAGATGAACAACACAGATGGAACGTTAGGTAAGACATAACTTCTTTATCTGATGTTGTTAATCTTCACCTAATCCTTGTCGTTAGGACAGAATCCTCAGCAACTTATGTACCTTGGGAGGTCTCGCGGAAGAATATTCTGAAGCATCATAGAGCCAAAGGATGCTCGACCTCTCGAGATTTGATCTAGTTTGTAATGTGCAATGAAGGTATGGCGAAAGGACCAAGTAGCTGCTGCACAAATGTCGTCTAGAGAAGCTCTTGCATGAAAAACTGCTGATGTGGCAACAGCCCTAGTAGAATGAGCTTTAACTGTTTTGTGAAGTTGAAGTCCTTGTGCTTGATAGATGAAAGAAATACAGTCTTCTCAACCACTTAGCCAAGGTAACTTTGGAGACTGCACAACCCATTTTTAAGGAAGAGAAAGCCACAAATAATTGGTCAGATTTATGGAATTCCTTAGTTTTGTGGAGATAAAAAGTGCAACTGTCTTTTGGTAAAATTAGGGAAAAAGGTTGGTAAATGTATGGTCTGGTTGATACTGGATTCAGTAATCACTTTTGGAAGAAATGAGGGCTTTGTTCTTAGTTGAAACCTGTCTTTATGAAAAATTAAACAGGGAGATTTGCATGATAGAGTCTGTAACTCAGAGACTCTCCTTGCAGAGGTGATGGCTACTAGAAATAAAGTCTTTCAAGTCAAAAATTTTAATTGACAAGAATCAGCTGGTTCAAAGCGGCTTTGAGTTAATGCTTGTAGGACTGTTGTCAAATCCCATGGAGGAACCGGATCATTAAAAGGGGGTTTTAGCAAAGACAACCCTTTCAGGAAGACTATGGAACACATATGGGACATTATTGAAGAGTCATTGTGTCCAGTATGAAAATTAGAGATTGCCACCAACTGAACTTTTATAGTCAAAGCAGAGGAACGCAGAGGAACCAGACTCAGAAAGAGTATTCAAGAAGTCCAATATGTATTCAATTGGGGCATTGAAGGGATCAAGTCCCTTATTTAAAGCCCATATGTTAAATCTCCATTTGCTCAGGTAAAGTTTTCTAGTTGTAGGTTTGTGATGTGCAATAATAATACATTGGATGGGTGATGACAGAGGAGCTTGTCTGGCAATCATGGGAATTGGAGAAATCACACCATCAGTTTGAGGTGAACCATGCCTTCTGGGTGAGTTAGAAGGTCTGGAACCGGGTCCAGAGTCCATGGTTTCTGTAGCAGATGAGGCCAAAGGAAGGGAAACCAGACCCGTCAAGGCCAGAATGGGGCAATGAGGATTATGGTATTCTTCGTCTTTTTTGCTTTCTTCAGAAACTGAGAAATTAATGGAATTGGGGGAAAAGCATATAACAGACCAGGTGGCCAATTGTATAGAAGAGCATCCCTGGGTGATTCTCCCGGTGGAGGGAATAGGGCAAAGTAACTTCTGCATTTGTTGTTGAGAGGAGATGCAAAGAGGTTGCAGCAAGGTTGGCGCAATCGATGAAAAATCTCGTCCACCACTACTGGATTCAGGGACCACTCGTGAGGCATGAGAATAGTCCTGCTCAACTTGTCTGCTGTCACACTTGAACTTCCCGGAATGTGCATTGCTATGAGAAAGCAGTTGGAAGAAATCACCCATTTCCACACTCGGAGTACATCTTGACATAGTGGATATGATTTGGTTCCCCCTTGTTTGTTGATGTACCAGATCACTGACATGGTGTCTGTTTGAATTGCAACTGTTCCTAGAGGAAGGGAATCCTGGAATGCTTGCAATGCTAATAGCACTGCCCTCATCTCTAGAACACTGATGTGCAGGTTGCCCTCCAGTTGGGACCATGTGCCTTGAACTGTCTTTCCCAGATACCCCCCCCCAAATCTGGGAAGTATCCATGGTCACTATGGCTTGGGCTTGAGGTAGAGTGAAAGGTCAGCCCAGGAGAATCTGATATGCATGAAGCCACCATTTGAGGTCTTGTCTGCAGAGATCGGTTACTAAAATTTGATAAGACATTGGTTGATGAGTTGGAGACCACTAGTAACCACTGTAGTATTCACATGTGAAATCTTGCTAGAGGAACCAAAGTGGTTGTGGCAGCCACTGAACCCAAGATTTGAAGAATTAATCTTGCTGGGACTCTGCCATTTTGAATACTCTGTCTCACCAGAGCCATGATGAGAGTCTTTCTGGAGGAAGAGAAGCTATTATTGAGACAGTGTTCAGTTGTACCCTATGAAATCCAGACATTGTGTGGGCTGCAGCTGGGATTTTTTGAGATTTATTGAAATGCCTAGGGATGTGCAAACAGACATGGTATAGTTTCTTGCCATTTCTAAGTGATGCCTGGTAGTGGCAGTGAGGAGCCAGTCATCGAGATATTGCAATACTTGAAAACTTTGTAGTCTGAGATGAGCTGCAACTACTGCCATGGATTTGGTAAACACCTTGGGGCTGTGGTGTGTCCAAAGGGTAGTGCTCTGAATTGGTAGTGACTGGCTCCTAGCTGGAAGCGTACAAACCTTCTGGAGCTTTTTTCAATATTTATGTGGTAATAAGCATCCTTGAGGTCTATCGAGCACATCCAGTCGCCTTTTTCCAAGAAAGGAAGTTTGGCTTGTACCAAGAACATCCGGAATTTGGTTTGGTGGACTGATTTGTTGAATCGGCTGAGATCCAAAATTGTTCTCCAGTCCCCTGTTTTTTTGGGCAATAAAAAGAATCTTGAGCAAACCCTGGATCCTATTTGGTCTGGTGGGACTTTTTGGATGACTCTTTTGTTTAACAGCTCCGCGAAGTCACAAAATCGCATCCAGGAATGCTGTCTGATGACTATGTCCGAACTCGCTGCTCTCGATGTCCCTTTGACTGCATGTGCTATAAGCCTCATGGACGAATTGGAGATGGATTCGAGGGTTGCAAGCTGAGAGGAGACCTTATCCTGAACCTCCACAGCTACTGCTCCCACCAGAGTGTTAGAAAGTTCCTTAAATAAGTCTCTTTGTAACCTGGTAAAGTGTGCCATATAGTTCAATGACCTTAAAGCAAAGGTTGCTGAAGCATAAACGTGTTTCCCAAATCTATCCAAGGTCCTAAACTCATTGTTAGGAGGATGGATAGTGTGACTCTCTTCTGCGAGTTCTTTTTTGGTGGCTGCTGCTACCACCACAACATCAACAAGGATTCCCTTGGACCAATGTGGTTCATCCTTTGGTGCATAAAAAATACGGTCAGGCCTTTTGGGAATAGGCTCTATGGCGTCAGGTATCTTCCAAGCCCACTGAGCAATCAATTTCACCAGTTCGTCAACGGGTGGAGAAATCCAAGAAGTGGAGGTTTGGGTGCGAAAAGCCTCCAGGTATACTGACTCTTCTGTGGAAGGTTGTATGGATGACCAGTCACCCCTCTGTTTCAGTATTTCAAGGATGTACCAGAAGGAAACATCCTCAGGGGGTGACTTTGGGGAACCTTTGCCTTCATCAAAGTCAGTATCTTTGGTGTAAGACTCCTCTGGGGAGTCGAGGTGCTTCCTCTTGCACTTTCTCTTCGCAGGGACTTCTTCGGGGGGAAGTTCTGGAGACGTTTCCAAAGAGGTAATCACCAGGGTGGGTGTTACCTGGGGCTTTAGCGCCCTCTGTCTGGGGGATGAGATCAATGGCAGCTCCGGCCGAGAGGAAGGGAAAGATATTTGCCCAAACAGGGAAGGCAATGACCAAGAATCTCCAACGGACAGTTCCTTCTCCATGATACAGAAGGCAGGCCCCCCATAGAGGGGTGGAAGCCCGGAACTGAAAAGGACTACTTCGGAACAGGGTCACACCCCACACTGAGGAGATTGTCTCAGCACCTGGAGCCTGAGTCTGAACTACAAGGGCCGTTGCTTCGAGAGGCATGGATGGCTCAGACAGAGCCGAAAGGATATCATGCATCCCGGAATGGACCATTGAGTCCTGACCCCAGGAGTCCCCCAGTGCATAAGATCCGGAAAAACTCAAGGCTGTAGTTGGAACTGAAGATGGGAAGGCTATCGGAACTGATCCAGTCGGAACCGGGACTGTCAGAACCGAGGACTCCAAGGGCTCTGATAGAGGGGGAGGTGGAGTGTATGTAGGAGTCATGGAATGAGCAGTTTTGATGCCGGACTGGCTCAGAACTGAAGTTAATCCTCTTGCCACTAGGAGCTGGTCTACTAACCTCAATGTCCTGTTCCGATAAACTTTTAGTAGACCTCACCGATACAGTGGAAAGAGATCTGGACCGTCTGACTTTCACAAATGGGGTGCCCTTAAAAGGGTCCACAGAAGGAGAATACAACATCCTTGGTGCAGTAAATAAATCTGAAGTCTTAGGTACCGACGGCTCAGTCGGAACCGAGGCCGAGGCATCAGAGTGTTCCAAAGGTGTCTTGCTAGGCACAGATAATTCTCCCGGTGCCAAAGAGCTTTTCGGTGCTGAAGAAGTTTTAGAAATTTTTCTCTCTGGTTCTGAAGAACTCGGAACCAAAAAAGGTCTCTTCTTTGAACTGTGGGAAGAAGTTCCCACTTCCACAGTTTTCTCTTTAGATTCAGAAATGGCCTCGTTGAAAGGAGATTTTAACAGGCCTTTCAACAAAAGCTTATTCTTTCTTTCCATTAAGGTACAGGAAGAAACCTGTGACAAATAGCACAATTCTCTTGCAAATGTATTTCACCTAAGCAATACACCCACAGGGTATGCCCGTCAGAGTTGGGCATTTTCCCCTCACACTTAGTACATCTCTTGAAACCTGAAGAGTCCTTAGGTTTCATAAGAGATTGTTTCTTCTCAGACATATTTGAAGGTAAGAAAAGTCTAGAAGAATATATAAGCTGAGAGATTTTTTTTTTTTTTTTTTTTTTGAGGGCAAGGAGGAAAAATACCAATGATGGTAATGAGAGATAAGACAGATAGAGTTAACTACAAGAAGTTTTTAGGTAAAAAAAAAAATAATATATATATATATATATATATATATATATATATATTTATTTATCTATGGGATCCATACAGATCCCCGACAGCACTTTCTGCCACAGCAAAAATCACCGAACATACTTAACCGAAAGTGCTGTTCACTGAAGCAGCACTTTCGGATAAGTATGCTCTTTGTGCCGATCACACTACGGTGTGGTTAAGGGAAATTTCACTTTTCCCCACTGTAGTGAGAACTCGGAGTGAGAATTTAAAAGTGGGGGGGGTGCAGGCCTGTATAAAAGAAGATTTAGTGTTTTTTTTTTTTCTAACGCACTTTAATGAAAGCGCTTTTTCGGTGAAAGCACTTTCATTAAAGTGCGTTCGGTTATTTTGGATTCGGACTATTGAACTTTCGTTCAATAGTCCTAGATCTATATATATATATATATATATATATATATATATATATATGTGTGTGTGTGTGTGTGTGTGTGTATAGAATAAGTTTTATAACTCATAAATATTCGCCAAGGCTCGAGAGATAATGAAGACACATTTGGTCTGCGACGCGGCAAACAAGATCTGAGGTAATCTCTCTGAGGAGCATTATGGGTAGAGCCAGGCTCGAGAGTTTGGAGAAAGCGAGCTGGAAAATAAGGGCTGAGTCTGTTCCAAGGGTTAGGAACCGAACTCACCGTCAAGGATTAGGTGAAGATTAACAACATCAGATAAACATGTTTCCAGAGAGGCTGTGTACATTAATTATGACTATATGTGAGGATTCCTCAGCATAGGTAAAATTATTGGGAGTATGTCTGAAGACTAACTTTTACAGAGAGATATCACAGAAGCATCCTAGGTCACCACTTCTGTTTCCAGCACCACATACAAAGTTATTGCAGATTAAAAGGGTATGAGTAGGGAGGATTAAAGATTAACTTCTTTATGGTGCTCCCATCCTTACTAACCATCAGGCATCACAAAAATCAAAACTTGAACAATGCTATAACAAAGTTGATAAATTGGCAGCAAATACCACTTTCATAACCCACCACTGTATAGCACTAAAACGCCTAAACTGGTTAGAACTACCCCATCAACTAACATATACACAGCTTCTTACCACAGATAAAATTATCCAGAATCTATCTGCTTGTCTAGCACTAAATAATATTCTACAGAACTATACTACTAGTCTGTCATTACAATCCAATGACAAAATACTCCTGTATGTTCACACACCTATTAAATTTGCTGGGCATTGTCTTGCATCACAAAAATCAAAACTTGAACAATGCTATAACAAAGTTGATAAATTGGCAGCAAATACCACTTTCATAACCCACCACTGTATAGCACTAAAATGCCTAAACTGGTTAGAACTACCCCATCAACTAACATATACACAGCTTCTTACCACAGATAAAATTATCCAGAATCTATCTGCTTGTCTAGTACTAAATAATATTCTACAGACCTATACTACTAGTCTGTCATTACAATCCAATGACAAAATACTCCTGTATGTTCACACACCTATTAAATTTGCTGGGCATTGTCTCCACTTGTACCATGTTGCTAAGGCCTGGAAACTCCTTATCTCTATCCATCAGGTCAATACCCTCTCTCTTTCAAAACCATTCTGAAAGACTTCCTAGCTAAAAACTAGCTCTGTTCTTGCTCAACACCAGGATAAACTACATCCCTAAATGTGAACAAATACCTATTCATACTTTACATCTCCTTACTCTCCCTTCTTCACTCATTTTCTTACTTCTGTTAATTTCTCTCCCCTGGCTTTCTCTCCAAATATATGTCTGGTTTTCTCTCACTTCTTATTGCGATTCCTGTTTGTACTCTTCTAGCTTACCTTTAATTTCTTTAAAGACTGGCTAAAGTTTCTCTATTAAATCACTGTGATATAACTTGTATCTATTCTTAACCAACGTTTTCACATTATATCTAATTTGGTATTCTTATTTAAACTGTATTTGTTTTTTATATTGTTTTAAACACTGTCACATTACTGTTGTTAAAATGATTTGTAATACTTCGGAGTTTTTCTCCCCAGCTGAAAATGAGCTCCTACCCAGTCAGACGTTCCCAGTAATCAAATGTCAATAAATAAATAAATAAAGACAGCATCTTTCATGGAGGCTGTTCTAATATATTTGACACACCCACCCAGAGATTTCATGCCTGTTTCATGAACTGAAGAATTTCCGGTACTACTCAAGACTATAAAATAAACAAGACAAAGGTACTAACCTTGACTTGCGTATCAGCTCACAATTTAATCCAGAATTATCCATTTCATTCAGACCATACGAAGTTAAAATGTCTACTAGGCTAGTTGACTAATAACACATTTCCCAGGTTAGTACAAAGATTATGGGAAGAAGTAAAAACTAAAATATTGGAGAAGACAAAAAAAGAGAGAGAGTAATGATAATGAAAACGGATCATAAGATTTAGGCCACAAAAACGCTTACTGTGTCACTGATAACATACATGAGATATGCCTCTAAATTACCTTCCAAAGATAAATTGTTACAAGAAATACAAAATAAAGTTTGGGAGTTCTAACTGTAAAAGTTAGTGATGCCTTTATTGTATGCAGTACAGCAGATTAAATGTTCTGGACTTTCAAGGCTACTACAGAGCTACATAGATGAATTTACTGCAATAGGAAACTTATGAGGCTGGATGGAAAGCTAGAATGTTAGCTCAAGTATGACCAACAGAAAGAAGAAATCCTCTTATTTAATCCACACGGGATACCAGAGACCAAAATAATACCTACTTATCAAAAATATATAATTTGGCCAGGAAATTATTACAAAATAAGGAAATGAAGGACTGGAAACAATAAGCATTGTCTGAATATTATGGGAGGAGATCTGACAGATGGCTTAATATAGTCAAGGAGTAGAAAGAGAGAACCCCTAGATGTTAGCAGCAAATTTAGGGAAGGGAATGTAATTTCAAAAGGGACAGCAGCGAAGAAAATTTGGCTTACATGAAAGGGCATATTACGATATTCAGGTCACAGTTAACACAAATGACATCAGAATAAAGATGGGGAAGGAATTTGGAGCTAGCAAAGTCTTTAGCGGAAATGAGGAAATGGACAAAAAAGATGAAGAAAAGGAAAAACAGAGGTTATATACTATAAGAGGAACTACAAAAGAAATATTTACAAAAACTTAACAGGGAGTAGGAAAGAAGCTACTTTTAGAATGGGATCACCGTCAGATCTTGTATGCCATCAATATATGCAACAAAAGCAAGAGAATTCTGGATTTTTTGCTTAGAAATGCTGGTAATGATGCTTGTATTCCCTGACAAGAAATGAAAGCATGTTTTCACAAATAAACAGCATATGTTGGAAATGTTCTGAACAAGGGAAAGAAAATTGGGCAAATCGTTTTGGAATGTCCGGAACTCTCAGCGTTTAAGCAACTGCTACATCAAATAATAACAGAAGTATTTTCTAGAAATTTTAAGCTAATAAAATACAAGTTTATGTTGAACATTAAACTGTGACTGGTCTTTGGAAGCCCATAGGCATCAGAAAGCATTATTATGTTTGATTTTACTAGTTTAAAAAGGCTATAATACACAGGTAAAAGATGAAAGTAGCTATTATAGAGAAGGACATTCTCTAGTTCCCTGATGAAATTTCAGAAATGGAAAGTAAAGCAGGACAGGGCAAAACCAGGCAAAAGTATCTCAATATAAAGTACTACTTTGTAAGTTTTTGCTGGTATAGAGAACTGAATAACAGGGCAACTAGCATGCTAGAAGCTGATCAAGAGGTTCAGATTAAAAAGAGCAATTCTCAGGGACATCTTCCCCTTTCATAATTATATAAGATTATTATTAGTAAATATTAAGGTGCTGTTTCTTTTGGCTTTTCCCAGTTAGGGGTCACCACAGCAGAACTCCAGTCCGCTAATGATCGGCAGTCGATTTTTATGGTGCCGAGGTGCCAGCCCGATGCCCAACCTTCAACGAAGGCACGCCCATTCACGCATGTCTTTCGAACGCCACTCGACTGCGGGGAGGACATGCAGACTCCACACAGAAGGCACTCCAGCAGAGAATCGAACGGGAGAACCTCCTGCTGTGAGGCAACAATGCTACCGCTGCACCACCATGGCTGCTATTAGCAAATATTAAGGTGATATGGAAAATAAATATAACTTAATTAATAGTCTAGTAATCTTTGATTTACCTGATTATAAAAAAATATATATAGGTTAAATGATTATTTTTTTCCCTTTTTTTATGCTATACCCATCTGTTTTGCTGTTTGTTAATACATATAAATTTTGAATGTTACTCTACTGAAATGTGGAATGGTATAAATGATTAAATAAAGGTGAATAAAAACATCTTCAAGGATAGCTCATCAGTTCTGTAAATGACAAAGTCTGAAAAAGAAGCAGAACATATCTCAATCTAAGGGCTACAAGAAAAGAGAGAACACAGTTAAGAAACAAGCACATGGTGTAATAACAGAACTTGTGAACTACATGAAAAATACTGACATAATTGTTACCCATGAGGTTAATTTAGCCTATAGCAAAGGAATGTGTGTGTGTGGTAAGGAGCTGTTATCCGCCTCATACATGTATAACCTGCCTAAATCTAAATTTATGGACTTGGGATATAGAAAAAGTTGGAGATATCTGAACCAGCACTACCTACAAAACAGCGACAGCAGTACAGATATGACTAAGGGTAGGAAAAACAAGAGACGGGTCTGGGTGTGGTTCAGCTGGGTGGTGAAGACAGAAGAATTTGAAATCAGAAGTAATATTATTTTAATTCTCAAATTCAGTTTCAAGTACATTTATGAACTTCAGTATTTGTGTACTTAGAAAATCCAAATCCTAACAAAAAAAATCACATACATTCATTTTTTCTTGTTTGATTCAACGACTTGTACTGTTGTCAACCACATCGGTAATAAGTGTGGATCAGAAGGGATATCTACATTTGATAAATGTTAGCATAACTGTCCAGGCAGAAAGAGCAGGATGTTATACCATATCTTTGGGAACATGTTATACCATATCTTTGGGAACCCTATCTATGAAAGCTGGAAGGTTAAAAAATAATTCTTCTGGGAGCATCACAAGTAGCAATAATAAGATAGTAGCATAGGCAAGGACCCCAAGGAACAAAAGTTATACATTGGGGTCCTTGGTTTATTCTGTCAAGCTTTTATTTTAGATGCTATAATCAATGTGACAAGCTCAAGAAATGCCAGAATTAATTTCTTTCTTCTGTTTAGCAGTACATGATATGAAGCAGCTGCTTTCCCTTACTAGCCAGATGTCACTCACTCTATTGGAAGGCTCATTAATCTTAATTGAAACACTGCTGACAACATCAATAATCTCTTTAGTGTTAGGTTGAGCTGAGTCACTGTAGTAATATGAAAAAGTACTGCTTGTTTGAAAGCTGAGAAAAAAATAATTCAACATTTCTACTTTCAGAAGAAAATACTTGCATTATTTTCTATCACCACAAAAATCTGTAGCTGTGACTTGACTACTAAAGCCAACAAGCCACCATCTACTTGTTCATATGTCACCAGAGAAAAGGGCATCAACAAGCTTTACATAGTGCCCAGTAACATACACATCAGAAACAGTTTTTGTATACAATTAGTATACCTCAGTGGGTAACATCCTGAGTTACAAGCTACATCAGCACAGGGATATGAAATTAGACTCAGCTGGAAGTATTTGGAAACATATTGTATACTGCTCAAGCCTGACTTTAGGAGGACTGCTCAGTATATTATGAGGGAGTAACTAAACTCTACAATGGTATCAATCCTCTGGCAAGTAGTGCTACAGCAGTCTGCTGAGTAATAATAGATGCAAATACGGCCTTCTGTAGTTTAATTCATGCCCACAGAATGCAGCATCTTGTGGGCATAAATAAGCAGTGTTTTCTTCCCCAAAGCCTTAACCTGGAATCAAGTTAGCATTGTAGAGCGATTCAAAGACAAGCTCTACCTCACTATTTTCAGAGCAGAACAGAGAACTGAATGCACCATTTTACAGTGTACTCCCATTACTGTCCATGGCAGCAGTGGAGCTCTTACTGCATGTCTATGGTGGTAGTGGGGCATGATTATGACTTTCAGTGTGCGCATGTGTAATGTGTGGGACAGTGAGAGAAACTTTGCAGATTACTGTGTGTGTGTTTATGTATGTAGATGTCAGGGCAACAATGTAACGTAGGTCGATGGGGGAATATTAATGCAGTTTTTCCAACTGAGTTAAGTGCCTGTTCAGAGAAATGCAAATAAGTTCCTAATGAGGTTTTGCTCCATGTGGTTCTTGCTCGTCTCTGAATCACTGGTTAGCTCCATAACACTAGTAATGAACAGTGAAACACTATTAGCACCACAAAGTTAACTTTCCTGAATATATCCACACATGTGAAGCAATTTAGGGCATGGAAAATGTAAGTGCTGAAATACTGGCTTGAGAAGATGTTAATCATCATTAGCCTTCTCATCCCTGCATTTTGGGTGAGGAAAAAAAGATTAATGGGCAATTTTGAAATAGTAAGACAATTTCACCTTCTCCTGCAGCTAAATCTGTGGAATACAACAAGTACATTATAAAAACAACTCCTGTTCATAAAATAGTGTTTAATTAAATATATAAAGATCTTCTTCTTTTGGCTTGTCCCGGTTAGGGGTCGCCACAGTGGATCACCTGTTTCTAGGAAATACTGAAATAAAGAAAGTACAACTAATACTTAGCTGTGCATGTGTTAACACTCGACACATTTAAAACCTGGTATTTTAAATTTTTTAAGTTGCTATACTGTAAAACATCTTGACAAAAAGATAGTAAAAGAAATATTTTTAAAAAAGAACTGAAATTATTACATTCTAAATGACAGCCATTTACAGCCTTCACTTCCACAGAAATTCCATTCATAAATTTATACTGCCCTTAGGTAACTGCAGACGAAAAAATGTGACTTGAAGTATGTATTATTCATTGGTTTGGCAGTTAAGATCTATGAGATGTATACTGCTACAAAGCTGAATGAGAAAGTTTACCACAAGGTTTAAGCTTGGTATACAACTCACAACAACCACTTACAATTCAGAGGGATAGTGCTGTACAGTGTTGCCAGATTTCCAAAACTATAGGTTGGGATAGCCACTACAACTCTAACTGTTCTGCAGTGAATAGAAGTGGCTTCCCTTTGTGAATTTTTTTTTTTTTTGGCTCATATATCAGTATACCAGCCGTGGTGGTGGTGCTAGGGTAGTGTTGTCGCCTCACAGTAAGACGCTGTCCGGTTCGATTCTCAGCTAGAGCATCTTCTGCGTGGAGACATGCGTGAATGGGTGTACCTTCGTTGAAGGTTGTACGTCAGGGCTGGGTAACTCGGCATGTAAAAATCAACTAACAATCATTAGCGGACCGGAGTTCCGCTGTGGCGACCCCTAACTGGGAAAAGCCGAAAGAGACAACAACAACAACATCAGTATACCAGCCAATTAAAAAAAATCACAAAACGGAGCCACCTCTATACAATGTGGAACAGCACAACAGTGAATAGAAGTGGCACCACTTTGCGATTTTTGATTGGCTGCTATACAGATATACGAGCCAATATAAAATCACAGAGCGGAACCACTTCTATTCAATGTGGACAGTGGAACAGTGAATAGAATTGGCTCCATTTTGCGATTTTTGACAGGCTCATATACCAGTATACCAACCACTCACAAATCGCAAAGCAGAGCCACTTCTATTCAATGTGGAACAGCGGAATAGTGGGTTCACTAACTTCTATAGGGATTTTTTTTTAGAGGCAACGCAGGACTCGGGATTGATCTGCTGAACCTGGGACAGTCCCGCTCAAATAGGGATGTCTGCCAATCCTGGTGGCATATCATGAGGTGATACAGCACCAAGGTTGTCTCTGTGGCCTACCACAAACGCCAATGAAGAATTTCAGTGGAGCTGCCTATGATAATTAGCCATGCTCTTTCCCCAGGAAATGTCTACAGTAAGGCATTTACACAGCTGAATGATCCAAGAATGGCTCAACTGAATGAGTAACAACAGCTGCCAGTGTTAATGAACATGGCCAAAAGCTCAAATTCACCTACTGCTTCCAATGGATGAGATGGTGTTACAGGCTAGATGCCTGGGAATTTAGCAGACAAGTAGCAGTGGTGTGCGTGTTTGGATGCATAGCTGCATGTATGAGTATATGCAGAAGAATGAGTGGCTTCATGTCTGTGTCTCTCCTTGCCTTGGTGGTTCCAGCAGGGATGTTAGTTAGGGGATGGGTAGGGAAGGTGTTTGTGTGTGCATGGGTGAATGGGTGTGCATAAATGTATGAATTTGTGTGTTTGGCAGGGAGACTCTCATACCTCCACAGTCCCTTACACTAATGAGAAAATCTTCCCGCTCAAATATTTCAGGAACACTAGAAGCCATAGCTAAGTCTTTATAATGTGCCTTAAATGTCATGCAGTGTCAATAGTGCAAAAGGTAGAACACTTGCCTTTGGTGCAGAAGGCTGTGGGTTCTAAGCCTACACCAGGTAGATGGCAATGCAGTGCAGCATAGGGGGGGGGGGGCTGCACTTCTGAGTATGCTGTCCTTCAAATAAGATGTTAAGCTTAGGTCCCATCTGCTTTAGTTGGTGGTAGCTCTGACTGATGTAAAATACCCTAAGGCACCTATCAAAAAGAGTAGGTGTCCTTTAACACAACATAAAAACATTACTTATATATTTACAAACTGTACATATTTACAGGCACATATATGGGCATTTCTATTTTTTTTTTTACTATTTATCATTTTTCTTATAACATCCTCATTGTTATTCTTATATAACTGACCCTACTCCTCCTTCCACAACCATAATCTTAATTTTTTGCAATATATCTGCCTAAATCCACTTCCAATTAAACATTTCATTCAGTCTTTTATTCTAAATAACCCATATTACATAAAATAAATGATCTACCCTTCTCATGTATTCTTTCTTCTTGCTATTATAATATCCATACATAATCATGTTCATATTTAAATTGTCAATAGTGCAAGAGGTAGAACACTTGTCTTTGGTGCAGAAGGCTTCTTGCTATTATAATATCCATACATAATCATGTTCAGATTTAAATTGTCACTGACATTCTCAAAAAAAATTTTCTTTACACAATTTTTTTTTTGAGAATTTCACCACTCTTTTACATTAAAAAAAAAACATGCTCTCTTGTCTCATCCTCCCCACAAAATTTTAATTTATTTATTTTATTTATTTGCCATTTGTTTACCGGGAAAGTCCATTGGGCCAAAAATTAGCCCATTTTCAATGGAGGCCCAGGGAGAAAAGCTCCTAGTACAGTTTTACAATACAAATCACTGTTTTACAATACAAGTCATCAGTTTATAATTCATTAATAAAAATCAAAAAACAGTTTGTAACTTATATACATTTTTCACAGTAGAAATCAAAAGCAATTTGTTACTTATACCTAGTTTAAAGTATGAAAGCAACACATACATAGTATACTGAGGACATAAAAAATAAAAAAAAATAAACGTGCTGTTATTATTACACGATTATTACATGTTCAATGATAACAGCAATACTAGAGATTGAGTAACTGTGCCAGTAAAGACAACCCTGGAACATACAACAATTGTTAGATTGTACAGACCACCAAAAGTCAAGTGCTGATGACCTAGAGGAATTCATATATTTCTTGCATGAAACAAGGGAGGGAAGAATGATATTAGCTGGGGACTTAAATTTACCAAAACCAGATTGTAATAATATTGATTCAGCAACATTACCCTTCTGGCTGAAGTAATGGCCACCAGAAAGGCTGTCTTCCAGGACAAATATTTTAATTCACAAGTGGCTGCAGGCTCAAAGGGGGAAGAAGTTATGGCTCTAAGCACCAAGTTTAAGTCCCATGGCAAAACTGGCTGTGAAACTGGGGGACAAAGTAACCAGGCTCCTTTTAGGAATGCTTTACACAGTTTATGGCCCATGAGGGAAGGCTCATATGAAACGTGAAAATTAGAAATTGCCACCAGCTGTACCTTAATAGTGGAGGCAGCAGAACCTTGTCTAAAAAGAGTAGCCAAAAATTCTAAAACTGCCATCACGGGGGCTGTGAAGGGATCTAGGTTATGTGACTGAGCCCAGATAGCAAATCTTTTCCATTTACTGGAGTATATCTTCTTAGTGGAAGGCTTGTGGGAGGAAGATAGGATATGTACCACTTCTGGTGTAAAGGAAAGCTGTCTGACTAAGGACGGAAGTGGAGAAGCCAGACAGTGAGCTTGAGGGTTTGCAGGGATGGGTGGAACTGCCCTGACAGATGAGTCAATAGGTCTGGAACTGGGTCCAGAATCCAAGAACCGTCCACAGTATATCTCTGGAGAAAGGGGAACCAAACTTGATGGGGCCAGTGTGGTGCGATCAAGATAATTTTGCTTCCCAAGGAAATTGCCTTCTGAATCACTCTTGGCAGCAGAGGAAACAGAAGGAAGGCATAGAGCAGACCGGGGGGCCAATCGTGGACTAGAGCGTCCCTGGGTGACTCTCCCTGAGGGGGGATCAGAGTGAATTAATTGCTGTACTTGGCATTGAGGGGACTGGCAAATAGGTTGCAGCAAGGTAGACCCCACCTGGAGAAGATCTGAGCCACAACTCGATCGTTCAGGGACCACTCGTGAGGCATCAGAATAGCTCTGCTTAGTCTGTCTGCTATCACATTGGACTTCCCCGGAATGTGCATTGCCACTAGAAAAAGTTGGGAAGACACCGCCCAATTCCACACTCTCATGGCCTCTCTGCAAAGGGGATAGGACTTGGTTCCCCCCTGTTTGTTCAGGTACCACACGACTGACATGTTGTCGGAAAGAATTGAGATAGTGCCCTTGGGAAGAGAGCTGTGAAGTGCTTGCAATGCTAGTAGCACCGCTCTCATCTCCAGAACATTTATATGCAAGTGTACCTCATGTTCCTGCCACGTGCCTTGGACTGTTCTGCCCAGATAATGCCCCCCCACCCTGTCTGGGAGGCGTCCGTGATCACTGTGGCAGTAGGGGGTGGAGGATTCAGGGATCTCTCTTTGTTCAGATTGGGTGAATGAAGCCACCAACGCAGATCCTGTCGGCATTGTTCCATTATAAGAATCGGATGAAACAGAGGGAGCTCTTGAAAGGACCACTGGACTGAAAGAAGCCACTGTAGTGTCGGCATATGTAGCCTGGCCAGGGGTACTAGTAGGGTGGTGGTCGCCATGGAACCTAGTAACTGAAGAACTAATCTGGCTTAGAACTTTTTCAGAGGTAATAAGGCCAAAACTTGAGCCTGTAGCACTTTTATTCTTTCTGTAGGAAGGAAAGCCCTCATTTTTACAGAATCTAGCTCTGCGCCGATAAATGCAACATGTGATGGCAGCAAGACAGATTTTTGCCAGTTGAAAGTAATCCCTAGGAGTTGACCCAAGTTGATGGTGGCCTCCTTGGATCGAACAAGTAGATGCCTGGTGGGGGCAGTGAGAAGCCAGTCATCTAGGTAAGGAAACACCTGGAATCCTAGACGTCTCAGGTGAGCAGTCACCACTGCCAGACATCTGGTAAACACAGTGGGGGCTGTGGTGAGACCAAAGGGCAGGGCTCGAAATTGGAAATGACTGGCTCCCAGCCGGAAGTGTAAGTGATTCCTGGAGGCCTTGTTTATCTTAATGTGATAATAGGCATCCTTGAGATCGATGGAGCACATCCATACTCCTTTTTCCAACAAGGGAAAAATGATTTGAAGAGTGACCATTCGGAACTTGGACTTCATGATGAAGCGATTTAAACGGCTGAGATCCAGGATGGGCCTCGAGTCCCCTGTTCTTTTGGGCACCAAAAATAACCTTGAGTAAGTTCCTGATCCGATCTGGTCTGAGGGGACTGGTTGGATGACTCTTTTTTCCAGCAGCTTTGAGACTTCTAACGCTGCTTGGTCCCTTTGACTGGGTGGAACATCTGGAACTCTCTTGGGTGGCGGAGGGGGTGAGATAAAGGGAATGGTGTAACCTCTGGCAATAATTCGAAGCACCCAACGATCCTGAGTGATATTTTCCCAGGCTTGCAGATGCTTTGAGAAACGACCCCTGACTGGCTGCGGAGAGGCACAGTCAGGCAGTCCCTCAGGGATGTTGGTAGGAGGAACCACGAAAGGACTCGCGGTCTCCTGAGTTGTGGGGGCCTCCCCCCGCCCCTAGGACGACGTCTTCCAGAGTAATTCCCCCCTCCTCTGCCTCTGGAGGGGAGGGGTCATCATGATGGTCAGGATAAGACTTCTGAGACTTCCTGAACCACATCTTTCCTCCCCTCTGCGCCTTGGGATAAGGTCTAGAGGGAAGCAAAAAATGGGCCCCAATGGCAGACAAAGTCTTACCCTCTTGCTCACATTTGGTGAGAGTGTCTTTCACTTTAGGTCCAAAGAGGGAGGACCCGTCAAAGGGAGTGTCCATGAAGGAAGACTTGAAGGCCTCCGCGAAGTGACACAGGAGCATCCAGGCTATGCCTGAGCTAGCTGCCCTACCCGCTCCCTCGGCTGCATAGGATATGAGCCTCATGGACGAGTTAACAATAGAAGACAGGGTAGACAGCTGGGCATTGACAGTCTGGTTCACCGCCTCAGGCAAGTTAACCGACAGAGTATCGCCCAACTCCTTGAGGAGATCTCTTTGGAGCCTCGTAAAATGACACAGATAATTCAGCGACCGCAAAGTAAAGGTCACTGAGGACAGGGTACACTTTCCATACCAATCCATACTCCTAGACTCCTTGTTAGGAGGATGAACGGAAGCAGAAGGCTCTGCAACTTCTTGCTGAGTGGCAGATGCCACCACCATGGCATCTACAGGAACTCCTTTCGCCAAAAATTCTTTCCCAGGAGGCGCAGACAAAAACTTGTTGGGGCGGCTGGGAACCGGTTCCATGGAGTCAGGGTGTTCCCACACCCTTTGACAAATAAGGTCCAACAGTTCATCGAAGGGGGGAGACACCCAGGAGGTGGAAGGTCGGGCTCTGAAGGCCTTGAGGAAGACCGACTCCTCCTCAGAGGGGCTTTTGGAGGGCCAGTCGCCTCTCTGTCTCAAAATCTCCAGGATGTCGGAGAATGAGACATCGTCAGAGGACGACTTTGGGGACCCCTCTGCATCATCGAGGTCAGTGTCTGAGGTGACAGACTCATCTGGGGAGTCTATGTGCTTCCTCTTACACAGCTTCTTTCTGGGAGGCTCTTCAGGCAAGGACTCTGAAGGGCCCTCAGAAAGCAGGGGATCATGCATTGGGGTATCCTCAGGCCTTGGAGCCCTGCTGCCTGCAGATAGGGGGGCATCAGAGGCTCTAGTCGCAGTGTCTGGGAAAGGAGTGGTTGACTTGAGTGATGTGACCAAAGACCTGGCCAGTGCGCTCCTCATGGCCTCCAAGGCGGGTCCACCTAAATCCGAGGAGCGACCCGTCTCCGAGACCACGATCGGAACAGGGGTTCCCCCAGCCGAAGCACCAAGAGGGAGACTCGGAGCCAAAGTCTGGAGCCCCGATGTATCCCCCTTGGGTCCGACCGATGAAACCCGAGTGCCGAAACCATCAGATGGGACTGAAAGTGTTGGAGCCGAAAAACTCAAAGGGGGTTTCGGAGCCGACCCAAGGACCTCACTCGACTCAGAACACTCCAGCTCCGATGACACAGAGGTGGTCGGAGGACGAATTATCGGAACCGACACAAGGACAGGCTCCAGAGCCGACTGGGCTGGAGCCGAGAATAATTTCATTAGCACTGGTGACTGGAGGAGCCTCTGCACCACCCTATCCAAATCCAAATCAGACAACCTGGAGGACTTGGAGGACAGAGAAGGGGGTGAGAAGTCTTCTCTAAAGGATCTAATGCGAAGCTAGGAGAATGGCTCCAAATCGGTTCCAAGAAAATTGGAGCACAGGTCGGCTCCAACACAACAGAAACCTCCTTCGGCTCCGAAGGCAGTGGAACCAAGGAAGCCGTCTTCGGTACCGACAGCATCTCCTGCGGCTCCGAGACCAATGGAGCCGAGGAAGGTGAAACAGTCTTAGATCTTTTCTCTGATGGCTCTGATGAACTGGACAGAGCCGAAGATCTCTTTTTGAACCCAGAAGGTCTATGTTCCTTCTGATCTTTGCCTGACATTTTTAAAGTGACAGAAAAACGACACCAACACGAAGGGAGGAGAAGGGACTCTAACTCAAATGCCCCTAAAAAAAAAAAAAACCAAGGAGACACACCAAACAGGGCTAAGGCCCTCTAACTTAAACGGGCCTAGCCCGACAAACACAAGTATACCACAACTACAATTATCAAAAAGGTCACAAAAAACACCCAGACACAAAACATAGCTATTAAAATAATTTTCTTTGGAATATTTTCCAACCAAAAGCTAAGTAAAAGTTCAATAAAGTACTTAGCCACAGCCAAGCTCGAGACCACGTCGTCACTCAACGAGCGGCAAACGAGATCTGGGGGTTTGGACGTGGTGCATCCTGGGATATAGGCTTAGCCCAACCAATTAGAGACTTCATGCCAGTTATAGCGACTGAGTCGGAGTCGATTCTTGGTTCCGAGCCCGTCAGTAATGAATGTAGGCGAGATAGGACCACATTACATCAATTGTTTCAGAATGTAAACAAAACGTACTAGTTAACAAACACACTAGACATTGTTTGTGTTCCTAAAGAAATTACTGTTACTTCAAGTCAAGTTTTATCACCATTGATGTGCAGTGATCATGGGGTTATAAAGCTTATTTTGTTGCTAGATAATTCTGCCAAATTGAAATCTAAACCAGCACACAGAAAATTAATTACAGGTTATATGCAAGTAAAACAATCACTATGTAAAACTAACTGGAGTGATGTGTTTAGTGGAAAAACTGCAGATGGAATGTGGAAAGTTTTGAAAGAGAAATTGTTTGAGTGCAAACATCAAAAAATATTTAAGATCAGGATCTAGGCATACATCATCAGGGGAATATATTTCCGTAAGAACAAGATACCTGATTAAGGTAAGAGACAAAAAATGTAAGAAATGGAAGACAGGTTGGACTACAACTTTGAAAACTGAAACAAACAAGTATAGTATAAAACAAGATCAAGAAAATTTTGAATGAAAATTTACATAAAGATATTAAGCATAATAGGAAACCTTTTTATAGACACATGTGGAAAGAATAAATACATACAAATTAATCTATGTGTAGAGTCTAGAATTTATTCTCAGACACAACAGATTATAGATATACTTATGAAATCTTATGCAAAACAGTTTGGTTCCACAAAGGGGTGAGATAAGCTGTCCTTGTGGCATCTAGGTAACCACAGAAACTGGAATCAAATTAGATTATATTGAAAAAAACTGTGCAAAGTGGGTCCAAAGCACAGGGAGGAAATGGAATTAGTAATAATGACCTGAGAACACGTCAGCAAGAACTTAAAGTACCATTATATTTATTATTTATTAAGTCATATAAATATGGGGACATTCCTCAAGATTGGAGAGATGCGCATATTAAACCTGTCTTTAAGGGAAAGTGGAGTAGTACAAACTAGAGTCATATAGACACTTAAGTCTACTTTCATATTGTGGAAAAATAATGAAGAAGGTAATATCTCATAAATTACTGTCAGAATTGGATAGGCTGGGACTTGAAACCATATATCAGCATGCATATGTTGAAAATAGATCTATGACCACCTGTAACATGATGTTTCTATAAAAAATATAACAACAGCTATGAATGAAAAATTGTGCTGTGATGTAATTTATGCAGAGATTTAACTTCAGCATTTGACAGGGTCTTATACAAACAACTGATCAATAAATTAGAACAACTAGGTATCGATGTACTCTTGATAAGATGGATAGCTGCATGGCTTATAAACAGCACATGGCAAGTATCATACAACAATTGGACAGGTGAACTTCTTGGTTGCAGTCAGGGTGCCCCACAGGGATCTGTCATAGGCCCTTACTTGTTTAAACTGTTTCTGTCAGACCTAACTTTTACATCTGAGGTGTTCTATAGTCTATATGCAGATAACCTGAAATTGGGTAAACTGATTACATGTGTTACAGATAAGGCATGTCTGCAAAAGAATTTGACTAAATTGACCATTTGGGAAAATGAGAATAATATGCTGATAAATACATCAAAATCTAAGCATATGAGATTTGGGAGACACAGACTGAAAGGTAAATACTCTATTAATACAGTCCACAGTGACTGAAACTGTAGATTAACTTAAGGATCTGGGTATATGGGTAGAGCCAGCTTTGAGTTTTTCTAATCATATCAACCAATTGGTTAATGACAGTTATAGAATTATAGGTTGTATAAAAAGATTTATAAAGTCTAGGAAATCAGAAATGATTAAGTCAATGTTTGTTAGTTACATTAGATCCAAACTTGAGTATGGAATAACAATATGAAAAACCTTATAGGAAAACAAACATGAGTAAACTGGAAAGAGTATTGTGGAAATATACCAAAGGCATCCATGGGTGTGAAAAATTAAGTTATTATGAAAGACTAAAAGACTAAAGTATTTTAACATGTAGGAGAGGAGATCTTAGTCATGTATATATGGTATTTAGAGAACTATCTCTGGGAATGTTTGTGTTATCACAAAGTACTACAGAATCATCAGACAACCTATGTAGAAGATTCTGTAGGAATGAGAAGTGCACTATTTGGTTCTCAGAGAGCAGCTGATGCATGGAACAGATTACCAAATTACATTAAAGCAAGTACTAGTTTAGATATTTTTAAGAACAGACTGGACACTTCTACACTTCTTATGGGAAAGTGTTCTGGTATACTGAAAGGCTAGAAGGGCATTAATGCCCATGCTTGAAATATATGTATGTATGTGTGTATGTAACCTTACTTTTATATGGCATATTCCCATTTACTTGTACCTTATTACTACCAGTCTCCATAGGAAATCCTGACACACTACTATCTTAGTACCCACATTTTCTTTACTTTAGTTACTACTTCTGGTAAATTGTGCCATGGATTTACGTAATATTGTTTCATCACATTATTATACCACATCCCTCTATCTTTCTCTGTATCATCAATTTCTATTTTCCATGTTAGTATTTTTCTTCATAATTTTTAATTTCTTCATTTACATATTCTTTTTTTATCATCTTCCAGAACTTTTTCTAATTATATTTAAATACTCTCACTATTAATTTCTCACTCTCTTATTTTAATCATGTTAGTACAACTTCAAAGAAGCAGAATAAACAACTGGATTTAGTAACCTCAATCATCCTGCTTCTATACTCATATACAACACCTCTTTTCACTGTGTTTAATCTTGAAATACATAAGAAAGAAAACCCCAATTGCACAATTTCCTTTTCGTATTTTTCTGGGATTATATAAACATTTGACATATATGCTATTTCCCACTAATACAGAATTCATCAGACAAATCTTCTTCCTAAATATTAATGTATACATCCTCCAAAGAAGACATGTTTCTTTCTTTTATCAAACTCTCCTATTGCATCATAACTATATCATTTTCCCCAAATTTTATTCATAGCAAAGACACTTCATTCACTGAAAATTACTCATCCCTAATTTTCACCCCATCACCCAAACCTTACTTTTTATCTTTATTCAAGTTCATTCCCATTTCCCTTAAACATCCATTCAGACAAACCAATACTTGCCTCATCCATATTTTGTGCTTAACAACTACCACTATATCACCTGCATATGTCAAAACTACTGAAATCACCATCTTCTTTTGCATCATATATGTAGTATCTTTCATTTTATAAGCTATTCCACTTATTATCATTACCAGTGCAAACAATATTCCAGTCATGATACAGAATTGGAATTACCTAGACATGGTAAGGCCTTGCTGTGTCTAATTATGGTAGCTGCCCAAAAAGTAATTACTAGAAAATGGAAATCAAAATCTAAACCAACTATATTAGAAGTAGTGCACACATTAACAGAGATAAAACGACTGGAACTGAGATCTTTAGAAAAGAGTAGGAGTAAACTACACAGGAAAAAATGGGAATTGAGGGAACAATACATACGGGGAGGAATGAGTATTAAAAGAAGGCAGGGCTTAAATGAGCTCTGTAATGTTTGACTGAAAATGATTGGGTAGATTATAAGTGATGTATAATGTTTGCAACCGGGAGTGTGTTGGTGTGATTTGTTATGTAAAATGCTTGCAACTAGGATTGTGTCGGTATGGTTTGTTTTTATTTATATAAATGTATAAATGTATGATTGCTTTTGTCATTTATATTGCTTATAAGTGATGGTTTAATAACGATATTTCTTGTTTATAAAAAAGGGGCAGGAATTGAATAATTTATGTAATGTTGCTTAGGCTATATGATATATAGCAATATATGTGAAGTATAATGTTTGTTAAAGTATTAATACAATTTGATTACTTTTGTATATATGTAAATTTGCCTGTGTCACAAGAGATGACTCAATACAGGTGTTTAAAAAAAGACTAAAAGGTAAGAGGCATGAGAAATGTTTTGTGTTGTTTAATGTACGAGTAAAAAGAGAGAAAGAAAAAAGTTAAAGTTTAATCAATCTCAGGAGCCTATAACATGTTGGAACAAGGGACGTGTGTGCATGTGTTGGTAAATCAAGTTATAGCACATTGGGATGTAGGTGCAACTGTGTAAAAGTATCCTCAGAGGGTACTTCCCCATCATACCTCCAACAGTTCTGGACACAGTACCTATCCTCCCCATTATCCTGATCACAATGCTGGAGCTGTAAATTTTGAGTTCATGACATAATGAAAGCAAGGGGGTACTGTGGGAAAAGGCTGATCAAAACCTTTCCTCTGTCATTACACAATGAGAGAATCCCTACCCTTCTCTCCCCGAATGATGTGTGAATTGATGTAGTCATTTCTTTCTGAATTATCAGGATCTAGAATCTACAAAGTATGTCTTAATAGGAAAAATAAGAATAAATTTAAGCAAGCAGGATCAAATCACCTGCATATTTTATGTAACATAATTATAAAAAAAAAGTTGTAAGTATTTAAATGAGTAGTTTCAGCTTACTCAAAATTCCCCTGGTAAAGTACTTCCATTAAATGAAACTTATGATAAGGATTAATTAGTGCAATTAAAGGGTATATTAAAAGAAAAGAAAAACAAAGTAAGTGGGGAACAAATTGCAGTATTTTATTATTGGTATACTGAAGCTCTTAAAAGGAAAAGGGAGTCAGCATTAAGAGGATTACAGAATGCTAATAAAAAGTTGCTACAACAGATAAAAGAGGTAAAAAAGGCAGTACAAACCAGTAAAAAGGGATCCCTGTGTACAAGACTAATACAACTAAAAATATTTGTATCATACTATCCATATCCATATAACAAACCTTCTATTTTCTCAGTTTTTGTATTCTCTTCTGTTTAGCCTCTTCGCACATATCCTTTAGCTGCCACACCAGAATCATTTTAATCCATACTCCTAAATACTTCATTTTATTATGTCCCCATAAATATGGATATTGCTGAACCAGTTCATATCTGGGTACATAATTTACCACTATTGCCTTTGTTTTAGCTTCATTAATTTTGTATCCTGAAGATCTGAAACCATCTCAAAATATTCCACAACACTGTAATGTCTCTTTCTGGTTTTGTCAGGTATAAAATAATATCATCTGCAAATAGAGCCAGCTTCTCTTGACTACCATACCAATTATATCCTTGAATTTCCGAGTCCTTATTTTCTTTGCCAAATGGTTCTAAATATAATGCAAATAAAGGGAAAAGAGGACAACCCTGCCTAGTTCCTTTGCTCAAGCAAAAATGATCACAGAGGACCCCTTCCACTTCAATTTTTGCCTCTGATCCCTCATATGTCCTCCTAATCAACCTTACATATATTTTTTCAGGAAACGCAAATGCTTTTATTGCCCTGCTAATAAAGTCCCAGCTTACACTGTCAAATGCTTCCTCTGCATCAAGACCTTCCAACAACTGTATTTTCTTACAGTCTGCTTCCCTCTGTATCATCAATGTTCTGCTAATGTTGTCAAATGTTTGCCTCCTCTCCACAAAACCACACTGATCTACATCTCTCAATTTTGCCATTATAGCCATTATAGACGTAAACACTTTATAATCATGGTTTACTATTGAAATGGGTCTGTATGAAGTTGGATCTGATAGACCTTTACCCTATTTAGGTATTACACCTACCACTGTTTTCTTCCAGGATGCTGGTACGTCTCCTCCTCTTAAAATAATGTTAAACAAAACCTTTCAGATATTTATCATTTTTTTCCCTCCTAGCTTCCAAACTTCTACAGGAATACCATCTATTCTTGGGTACTTTCTTGTAGATTGGTTATATATCACAATTTTGAATATCCTCTCCTCCTATCCTAACCATTAGTAACTGAGCCTCATCTACCTTGGCATATTTAATTCTTCCATTTGCATCCTTTCTCGATTTCCATATTTCTCTGCTTTATACAGACTTTCACAGAATTTCTGAAATATTTAAGATACCTCTTACAGGATCTCCTGATACCCTCCTTGTTATAGGCTCCCTAAGCTTGGTGACCCTCTACAGGATCTTGTGTTGCCTTCTTTGTTATAGGCTCCCTAAACTTGGTGACAGCCCTTTCTACTGTCTGTTGCCTCAGTCATTCTGAGTTTTTGTGCTCTAGTGCTATTATCAAAAAACAGCTGCTTAACAGCAATCTTTCCAAACTCGTGTATATTATCAAGGTATTCCCTTATTTTCTGCTTAGCATTCAGCAGTTGATCCCCTTCTTGTTCTGTGAAATTCCATCTATTCTGCAATACATTAACATTTGTCAGTCCCTCTAAATAATTCTTGTCACTTAACACTCCACCTTAATTTTATCTCACTCCCTAGCTATATTTTCTGAAGTAATCTCTATTTTCGAATAGCCCCTGAATAATCTCTACTACAATTCCCTAAATTCCTCTCTTTTCAACAAATAGGTGGGAAAGCACCAGTGTCTCATTTTTATTTCATTACCCTGTGTTTTTATTTTAGATATTTCTGGCACATGATCTGAAATAGTTATTGTGTGCATATCAAGACCTGCAATTAAACGCACATGTTCCTGTGAAATGTAAATTCTGTCTAGCCTAGCCCAGTTTTTATATCATGAGGAACAATATGCAAATTCACTCCAAACTCCTATTACTGAAGTCACATCTTCCATGTCAAACATTTTCCTAAATTTCTTCAAAAATTTACCCTCCTTTGTTATACTTTCCCTTCTGGGCCCCCCAGACACATATTCACTGCTGCAAATCAGATTCCAGTCCCCACCTATAAGTAATACTCCTTGCTGAAAACTGATTTGTAATCCTCCTCCCTTGCTAGTAGTCCTTTAGCAGTACAAATCTGCCATTATATTTTTTATCTTCCCCATCAGTACTGGAGCTCCTCTTGCAATTAATATAAATACTCCTCTTTTCCTTTGTCTCAAATATTCCATTGAATAACCATCCTGAAAACCTTTCCTTATCAAATTCACATGTTCACTTTTTTTCAAAGTGTGTCTCCTGTACCATAGTTATTTTCAGTGTACATTTTTAATATAGTTCACTATTAATTCTTTTTTTGCATCTGTGAGACCGCTGACAAAGACATTACAGAAAGCATTATTGTATTAAAAAGTTATTCATATTTTTATATACAAGAACTTTTTTGTTAAATGTCTAGTTCCAGCTTTTGTGTTACGTGCATACACTGTTTGGTGGGTTGAACTTCTATATAGTTGTTTCTCGTCATATCCATTTGAGTCTATGTCACATTTTATGCAACTTTTTGCTTTATTGAAAGCCCTCAAAAAAAAACAGTACCCCCAAGCCTATTAATTTAATGCTAACACACAAAACTATGTACATCTTCAAACACTGAAGTTTTACCCTACTAATAGGAACAAAGCCCCAAATTGACAGCCACTCTCACAGACTTGAATTAACTTAAAAGAAAGATCATACGTGCTAAGACGCTGCTCAATATCTGAGCTGTTTAGCTTCTGCTACATACCTACAATCAACTGCATTACTAGCTGAGTTAAGTACAAACTTACAGTGTTAAAGATTGTACTGCATTTTATTTTATTTTCCTGTGTATTTGTTTCATTGGTCTGTATCTCTCTGTAGTTATTTATTTTTCTATTTAATTGCTTCATAGAATACTGTGGTCTCTCTCTCTGCAGTTAGTGGGGGCTATTGTGTTTCACTTCATTGATATTCAGTGTTAAACTCTTAGTCTAGAGGGTTTCTGTGTATTTATAAGTATTAATCGCATATCTTTGAATTTATTACTGCTCAATATCTGAGTTGTTTGGCTTCTGCTACATACCTATAATCAACTGCATTACTAGCTGAGTTAAGTACAAACTTGCAGTGTTAAAGATTGTACTGCATTTTATTTTTCTGTGTATTTAATAGTTTCATTGGTCTGTGTCTCTCTCTAGTTATTTATTTTTCTGTTTAACTGTTTCATAGAATACTGTGTTCTGTCTCTGCCTCAGCAGTTAGTGGGGGCTATTGTATTTCACTTCACTGATACTCAGTGTTAAACTCTTAGCCTAGAGGATTTTTTGTATTTATAAGTGTTATATCTTTGAATTTATTACTGCTCAATATCTGAGTTGTTTGGCATCTGCTACATACTTACAATCAATTGCATTACTAGCTGAGTTAAGTACAAACTTGCAGTTTTAAAGATTGCACTACATTTTATTTTATTTTTCTGTGTATTTAATTGTTTCATTGGTCTGTGTGTCTCTGTAGTTATTTATTTTTCTATTTAATTGTTTAATAGAATACTGTGGTCTCTCTCTGTCTCTGCAGTTAGTGGGGGCTATTGTGTTTCACTTCATTGATATTCAGTGTTAAACTCTTAGCCTAGAGGGTTTCTGTATATTTATAAGTGTTAGTCACATATCTTTGAATTTATTACTGCTCAATGAGTTGTTTGGCTTCTGCTACATACCTACAATCAACTGCATTACTAGCTGAATAAAATGAGGAACAGGAGCGAAACAGAGCCAAATCAAAACCAAGTATGTCCAAAGAACTTTAATAATTCAAACACTGCAGGTCAGATAAGCGCTTTCACTTAATACATTAAGCTTCATCAGATCACATAGACCAGTATTCATAGATGTTATATATATATACAAATTGTAGTCTCCATCAACCTATCAGGCACAATATCCACTTGCATATTAATGAGATAAAAATCAGATAAAAAATACATGTTAAAAATATATATATATATATATATATATATATATATATAAATATATATATATATATATATATATATATATATATATATATATATATGTGTGTACACATTCTTGGCATAAAAATGTCATAAACAAACTGCATGCATGACACATATATGCATCTCATATACAATAAAGAAAATGCATATATAAAACATATCTATACATATATATATATATATATATATATATAGGTGAATAGTATATGCATATAAACCTCAACGCCCAATATATAACATTAAAACCATGTTAAAATTTAACATTCCTGCGCTTCTTAAGTATGGGCTTAATAGAGGCTCTCTCATTAAGACCAGAGCCCCTATCTGCTCTCAACCTGATTATCCATTTACTCTCTCGACTCTCAGTATGATTCCTAATATCGCCCCCCCCATATATTTGGTTTAATAATCTCAAGGGCTCTAAATAAAAAATGATGCTCAGTCCCGGCCTGAACTACATGTTTGGCCAAGGCATTATGTAAGGATGCCTTCCTTATATGGTAAATATGTTCGCGTATCCTATCTTTAAAATGGCGATTCATTTTACCAACATAAAACGCACTACATACCTGGCACACTGCCAGATATACAATATTGATAGTATCACAAGTAACATCAACCTGTGTACTAAAACTAGTATGTAAGTCAGGATGTAAAAAATATATATTGGTGTCAATAAAATTACAAAAATTGCAATGTCCACAGGGTCTAGTATGTTTAGATTCCAAATACTGCTCCTGCCTCTTGGAGTAGCAGAGCATTCTCCTTAGATTAAGTTTATTCCTATATAGGAATAGAGGTTTAGTTCCCACTATCTCTCCTATAGTTTCATCAGTGCAAAGGACTGGCCAATGTTTGGTAATTATATTCCTTATAGCTGAACAATCAGTACTATAGGGTAGAGAAATTCTAACTCCAGATACTCTTTCACTGGTAGTCCTCCCAATATTGACCCTTGGTCCAAAATAAGGGGCGGCTCTATTTAATCTAAGTTCACTAATATCCATAAGGTTGGACTCAACCTCATGATAGTCATAACCACGCTCCACCAATCTCTGTTTCAGATCAGCTACTTCAGTCAAAAAGCCTCTGTCAGTGGCATTCAGTCGAGAGGTCCTCATTCCTTGACCTCTAATGATATTTCTAAAAATGTGCTGTGGGTGCATACTATCCCGCATCAACAGTGTATTAGAATGACAGGGTTTACGATAAACCCCGGTGTTAATCAAACCACATTCTAACCTCTCAACATATAGATCTAAAAACTCTATCCTAGATCTAGAATAATTCATACTGAAGATCAGGTGATCCGTTAACTGATTCATTTTAATATGGAACCTGGACAATCCATCCATATCACCTGTCCACAAAACAAAAATGTCATCGACAAAACGTCGGTAAAGCACCACTTGCTGGTTGAACTCATTCATCCTAAACAAAACCTCATGTTCCCATTGCACCAAAAACATGTTGGCATAACTGTTGGCGCAGGGCGTGCCCATAGCAACCCCACCCTGTTGCTGATAGAACTTATTCTCAAATGTGAAAAGATTATTCTCCAAAATTAGTTCTAGAAAATGTGCCACCAAGTCCACCTGAACTGATGAGTAATCACTATGTATAGAGAGGTAATCAGTAATATAGGTAACCCCCAACTCATTCGGTAAAACAGTAAATAAAGACTGAATGTCAAAGGTCACAAATGTTAAACCATCTAAGTCATTCAAATCTTTCAAACAGTCATAGAGATCAGATAAAAACTGTTTCGAGTCTCTAAGTACTGTACTATTGTTGTTAAGTATAGGACGCAGATGTTTCTCAACGTACACAGACATGTGCTCTGTAACCCAGCCTTGTCCTGACACAATTGGTCTCATCGGGGGATCGCAAATATCTTTGTGTATCTTAGGGAGTCCTTGTACTGCTGGAATCAAGGGAGTTCTAATAAAAAGATAGTCATATAGTTCCTGATCCAAAACCCCACCTTTAAACATATCGAGGAGAGTATTACTAACATATGAAATGGTGGCTTGAACTGATTGTTTATTAACTATCTTATAGAATCTATCACTCAACAGTGTGATCATAGCACCATGATATTTATCAGTATCCATAATGACTATCCGGCCACCTTTGTCAGCCGGTCTTATAGTTATAGAGTGTAAAGTCTGTAAATTACATAGACTCTCCCTCTCTAGTGCAGTCAGGTTACCCTTCCTCCTATGTGTAGTAGTGAGAAAATACTCATATAGATCATCCTCTGTCAGTTTCAAGTAGGCCTCAACAAGGGGGTGGTTCGGAGGTATAAAGTTACTCAATTTCTTAAACCTTAATGGTCCCTCAGATCTATTAAAATCAGACTCACCTCCTGTATTATCATGGAACATTAACTTGAGCATCACATTACGACAAAACAATCTCATATCTACAACAGTATCAGCAAAATTACTATGGCCGCTCGGTTTAAAATTGAGACCTTTATTTAACAAGCTCTCATCATATTCAGTTAACACATAGCTTGATATATTGCAAACCAGGGAGTCAGTGTGGACTACAGATAACAAGCTATCAACCAGCATTAGTTCAGCTTGTTCCTCCACATCTTTTTGATGGTCTGATGTGGTACAAATTCCTCTAACTTCCGTTTCTGCCTGCCCCTGCTCACTGACCGTCCCTTCTTCATTCCTTTCTCCTTGCGAACAGGCAAAGGAAAAGGGATTTCACTTCCTACACCTGTTGTAATATTAGCTACCTTATTTTTGGATCTCACAATACCATCGTCAACATGGAGACCATTAGTAGGCACCCTGTTAATCTGTACTTCAGGGTATAGGTTAGCCTTACTCAAGTCACCACTTGCTGGTTTAATTTTACTAATAGTTTCACCAGAACCATCATTACAATTAGTATGCAAGATAGTAATAACATCATCGGTATCATTAGAAATACTACAATTATCAGTAGAGGCAACACCCTGTGTATCACCTGTTTTAGAACTACGTTTCAACTCATTACTCTGTAGGCATTCATTAGAGTATCCATTTATTACACCATTATTATTATTAACATAATTAGTGCTTCTTTTAGTAGTAACATGTGAAGGATTAGTTAGTCCATGACTATTCACTTCATCATTCACATTACTATTAGTATGTCCATACCTTGGCCAAACAAATACATGACCTAAATGGAAATCCTTATGGTCTCTTATGATTTTATTCCTTTTCTGTTGGAGGAGCTTTCGCTCTAAAGCTGAAACCCCATCCAACAAACTTTCAAACAATGGTTGTACAATCACATCCGGAAACAAAGAAAAGATATCCTTCTGTTGTTTCTTTATGTTCTCAATTAACACTGTCTCCTCGGGTACAAAAAAGTCAATAAGCAGTTCCAAATACTGCCTGCTTACCTCCAGGTTTATACGTTGCCATTTCGAAAGGAGCTCAGGGTAGTGTTCACCCTGATTAGGCATATTGAAGACGCGCAAGCCTCTAGGCACGATATTTTTCTCCAAACAATAACGAAAGTGCAAGCGTTGTGTTTGCAAACGTTTCAAGCGAAAGAAATCTTTCTCCAGGATATCCAGTAGGTGTTGTAGCTTCTCCAAGTCCGGCGGTGTGGTATTGTCGTCATCAATACGCTCCAACCCATCGAGTTGCCAGGAATTCACTGTGGAGCATACAAGATGTTGTTCAAACCTTCTTTGTAGATGAGCGACTGAGCCCAGGACTACACCTCGGGGCTCAAAGTCTAGCTCAATATCTACCTCGCTCTGCTTGCTCTGCATATTTTGGAAAACTCAAAAGTTAGCAGTTTAGCAATATAAGCAAGGCTCTGCTTCCAGACTAGCGAGAAATGAAATAAAATAAATAAACACAATAAAAGTCCCTTGCCAGTAGTCCGAATAAACGCTCCAGGCACTCCAAGTCGAATAACTGTTTAAACTGAATAAAATGAGGAACTGGCCAATGTTTGGTAATTATATTCCTTATAGCTGAACAATCAGTACTATAGTAATATATATAGTATATAGTAATATAATTACCAAACATTGGCCAGTCCTTTGCACTGATGAAACTATAGGAGAGATAGTGGGAACTAAACCTCTATTCCTCTATAGGAATTAACTTAATCTGAGGAGAATGCTCTGCTACTCCAAGAGGCAGGAACAGTATTGGGAATCTAAACATACTAGACCCTGTGGACATTGCAATTTTTGTAATTTTATTGACACCAATACACATTTTTTACATCCTGACTTACATACTAGTTTTAGTACACAGGTTGATGTCACTTGTGATACCATCAATATTGTATATCTGGCAGTGTGCCAAGTATGTAGTGTGTTTTATGTTGGTAAAACGAATCGCCATTTTAAAGATAGGATACGCGAACATATTTACCATATAAGGAAGGCATCTCTACATAATGCTTTGGCCAAACATGTAGTTCAGGCCGGGACTGAGCATCATTTTTTATTTAGAGCCCTTGAGATTATCAAACCAAATATACGGGGGGGGGCGATATTAGGAATCATACTGAGAGTCGAGAGAGTAAGGTTGAGAGCAGATAGGGGCTCTGGTCTTAATGAGAGAGCCTCTATTAAGCCTATACTTAAGAAGCGCAGGAATGTTAAATTTTAACACGGTTTTAATGTTATATATTGGGCGTTGAGGTTTATATGCATATACTATTCACCTATATATATATATATATATATATATATATATATATATATGTATGGATATGTTTTATATATGCATTTTCTTTATTGTATATGAGATGCATATATGTGTCATGCATGCAGTTTGTTTATGACATTTTTATGCCAAGGATGTGTACACTCATATATATATATATATATATATATATATATATATATATATATATATTTATATATATATATTTTTTAACATGTATTTTTTATCTGATTTTTATCTCATTAATATGCAAGTGGATATTGTGCCTGATAGGTTGATGGAGACTACAATTTGTATATATATAACATCTTTGAATACTGGTCTATGTGATCTGATGAAGCTTAATGTATTAAGTGAAAGCGCTTATCTGACCTGCACTGTTTGAATTATTAAAGTTCTTTGGACATACTTGGTTTTGATTTGGCTCTGTTTCGCTCCTGTTCCTCACTTTTATCCAGTTTAAACAGTTTATTCGACTTGGAGCGTTTATTCGGACTACTGGCGAGGGACTTTTATTGTGTTTATTGACTTTATTTCATTTCTCGCTAGTCTGGAAGCAGAGCCTTGCTTATATTGCTAAATTGCTAACTTTCGAGTGTTCTAAATATGCAGAGCAAACAGAGCGAGGTAGATATTGAGCTTGACTATGAGCCCCGAGGTGTAGACCTGGGCTCAGTCGCTCATCTACAAAGGAGGTTTGAACAACATCTTGTATGCTCTACAGTGAATTCCTGGCAACTCGATGGGTTGGAGCGTATTGATGACGACAATACCACGCCGCCGGATTTGGAGAAGCTACAACACCTACTGGATATCCTAGAGAAAGATTTCTTTCGCTTGAAACGTTTGCAAACACAACGCCTGCTCTTTCGTTATTGTTTGGAGAAAAATATTGTGCCTAGAGACTTGCGCGTCTTCAACATGCCTAATCAGGGTGAATACTACCCTGAGCTTCTTTCGAAATGACAACGTTTAAATTTGGAGGTAAGCAGGCAGTATTTGGAACTGCTTATTGACTTTTTTGTACTTGAGGAGACAGTGTTAGTTGAGAACATAAAGAAACAACAGAAGGATATCTTTTCCTTGTTTCCTGATGTGATTGTACAGCCATTGTTTGAAAGTTTGTTGGATGGGGTTTCAGCTCTAGAGCGAAAGCTCCTCCAACAGAAAAGGAATAAAATCATAAGAGACCATAAGGATTTCCATTTAGGTCATGTGTTTGTTTGGCCAAGGTATGGACACATTAATAGTGATGTGAATGATGAAGTGAATAGTCATGGACTAACTAATCCTTCACATGTTACTACTAAAAGAAGCACTAACTATGTCAATAAGAATAATGGTGTAATAAATGGATATTCTAATGAATGCCTACAAAGTAATGAGTTGAAACGTAGTTCTAAGACGGGTGATACACAGGGTGTTGCCTCTACTGAGAAGTGTACTACTTCTAATGATACCGATAATGTTATTACTATCTTGCATACTGATTGTAATTATGGTTCTGGTGAAACTATTAGTAAAATTAAACCAGTAAGTGGTGACTTGAGTAAAGCTAACCTATATCCTGAAGTACAGATTAACAGGGTGCCTACTAATGGTCTCCAAGTTGACGATGGTATTGTGAGATCCAAATGTAATTATAAAGTAGCTAATATTACAGCAGGTGTAGGAAGTGAAATCCCTTTTCCTTTGCCTGTTCGCAAAGAGAAAGGAATGAAGAGGGGACGGTCAGTGAGCAGGGGCAGGCAGAAACGGAAGCTATCAGAGGAATTTGTACCACATCAGACCATCAAAAAGATGTGGAGGAACAAGCTGAACTAATGCTGGGTGATAGCTTGATATCTGTAGTCCATACTGACTCCCTGGTTTGTAATATTTCAAGCTATGTGTTAACTGAATATGATGAGAGCTTGTTAAATAAAGGCCTCAATTTTATACCGAGCGGCCATAGTAATTTTGCTGATACTGTTGTAGATATGAGATTGTTTTGTCGTAATGTGATGCTTAAGTTAATGTTCCATGATAATACAGGAGGTGAGTCTGATTTTAATAGATCTGAGGGATCATTAAGGTTTAAGAAATTGAGCAACTTTATACCTCCGAACCACCCCCTTGTTGAGGCCTACTTGAAACTGACAGAGGATGATCTATATGAGTATTTTCTCACTACTACACATAGGAGGAAGAGTAACCTGACTGCACTAGAGAGGGAGAGTCTACGTAATTTACAGACTTTGCACTCTATAACTATAAGACCGGCTGACAAAGGTGGCCGGATAGTCATTATGGACACTGATAAATATCATGGTGCTATGATCACACTGTTGAGTGACAGATTCTATAAGATAGTTAGTAAACAATTAGTCCAAGCCACCATTTCATATGTTAATAATACCCTCCTTGATATGTTTAAAGGTGGGATTTTGGACCAGGAACTATATGACTATCTTTTTATTAGAACTCCATTGATTCCAGCAATACAAGGACTCCCTAAGATGCACAAAGATATTAGGGATCCCCCGATGAGACCAATTGTGTCAGGACAAGGCTGGGTTACAGAGCACATGTCTGTGTACGTTGAGAAACATCTGCGTCCTATACTCAACAACAATAGTATAGTACTTAGAGACTCGAAACAGTTTTTATCTGATCTTTATGACTGTTTGAAAGATCTGAATGACTAAGATGGTTTAACATTTGTGACCTTTGACATTCAGTCTTTATTTACTGTTTTACCGAATGAGTTGGGGGTTACCTATATTACTGATTACCTCTCAATACATAGTGATTACTCATCAGTTCAGGTGGACTTGGTGGCACATTTTCTAGAACTAATTTTGGAGAATAATCTTTTCACGTTCGAGAATAAGTTCTATCAGCAACAGGGTGGGGTATGGCCCGCGCCAACAGTTATGCCAACATGTTTTTGGCGCAATGGGAACATGAGGTTTTGTTTAGGATGAATGAGTTCAACCAGCAAGTGGTGCTTTACCGACGTTTTGTCGATGACGTTTTTGTTTTGTGGAGAGGTGATATGGATGGATTGTCCAGGTTCCATATTAAAATGAATCATTTAACGGATCACCTGATCTTCAGTATGAATTATTCTAGATCTAGGATAGAGTTTTTGGATCTATATGTTGAGAGGCTAGAATGTGGTTTGATTAACACCGGGGTTTATCGTAAACCCTGTCATTATAATACATTGTTGATGCGGGATAGTATGCACCCACAGCACATTTTTAGGAATATCATTAGAGGTCAGGGAATGATGACCTCTCGATTGAAAGCCACTGACAGAGGCTTTTTGACTGAAGTAGCTGACCTGAAACAGAGATTGGTGGATCGTGGTTATGACTATCATGAGGTGGAGTCCAACCTTATGGATATTAGTGAACTTAGATTAAACAGAGCCGCCCCTTATTTTGGACCTAGGGTCAATATTGGAAGGACTACTAGTGAAAGAGTATCTGGAGTTAGAATTTCTCTACCCTGTAGTACTGACTGTTCAGCTATAAGGAATATAATTACCAAACATTGGCCAGTCCTTTGTACTGATGAAACTATAGGAGAGATAGTGGGAACTAAACCTCTATTCCTCTATAGGAATTAACTTAATCTGAGGAGAATGCTCTGCTACTCCAAGAGGCAGGAGCAGTATTTGGAATCTAAACATACTAGACCCTGTGGACATTGCAATTTTTGTAATTTTATTGACACCAATACATATTTTTTACATCCTGACTTACATACTAGTTTTAGTACACAGGTTGATGTTACTTGTGATACTATCAATATTGTATATCTGGCAGTGTGCCAGGTATGTAGTGCGTTTTATGTTGGTAAAATGAATCGCCATTTTAAAGATAGGATACGCGAACATATTTACCATATAAGGAAGGCATCCTTACATAATGCCTTGGCCAAACATGTAGTTCAGGCCGGGACTGAGCATCATTTTTTATTTAGAGCCCTTGAGATTATTAAACCAAATATACGGGTGGGGGCGATATTAGGAATCATACTGAGAGTCGAGAGAGTAAATGGATAATCAGGTTGAGAGCAGATAGGGGCTCTGGTCTTAATGAGAGAGCCTCTATTAAGCACATACTTACAGTTAGGAATGTTAAATTTTAACATGGTTTTAATGTTATATATTGGGCGTTGAGGTTTATATGCATATACTATTCACCTATATATATATATATATATATGTATAGATATGTTTTATATATGCATTTTCTTTATTGTATATGAGATGCATATATGTGTCATGCATGCAGTTTATGACATTTTTATGCCAAGGATGTGTACACTCATATATATATATATATATATATATATATATATACATTTATATATATATATTTTTAACATGTATTTTTTATCTGATTTTTATCTCATTAATATGCAAGTGGATATTGTGCCTGATAGGTTGTTGGAGACTACATTTTTTATATATATAACATCTATGAATACTGGTCTATGTGATCTGATGAAGCTTAATGTATTAAGTGAAAGCGCTTATCTGACCTGCAGTGTTTGAATTATTAAAGTTCTTTGGACATACTTGGTTTTGATTTGGCTCTGTTTCGCTCCTGTTCCTCATTTTATTCAGTTTAGACAGTTTATTCGACTTGGAGCGCCTGGAGCGTTTATTTGGACTACTGGCGAGGGACTTTTATTGTGTGCATTACTAGCGGAGTTAAGTACAAACTTGCAGTGTTAAAGATTGCACTGCATTTTATTTTATTTTTCTGTGTATTTAATTGTTTCATTGGTCCGTGTCTCTCTGTAGTTATTTATTTTTCTATTTAACTGTTTCATATAATACTGTGGTCTCTCTCTGTCTCTGCAGTTAGTTTCCCGCCTGCCCTCACTGTTCTTGTTCTGGTATTAATCTTGGTGGCTTTGGAATCGCCCACCCCTCCTGTAAATTTGTGTTTGAACAATCCTCCTGGGTTATCTTACTTGCTCACTCAACAGAGTACAGTGAGATCATATTTTGACTTCAGAAACTTCTACCAGTACCATCTGTTAAGCTCTATCCCAGCTCTATTCCAGTCTAGTGTCACTAGCTCATTCTACCTAATACAAAGAGAACATTTATGAAGGGCAAACCACTTAGGTCCTTAATTTTGAATTATCTTCTGTTTCTCCTTTCTCCCTTTCCACTTTAAAAAAAAAATTCTAAGCTTGTTTCCCACCTTTACTGTAACTAGTCTAGTCCAGATACAGATTTGCTGTATCTAGGACTGTTTCTAAGCTTCTGAGCCCCCAAGCCTTTCTGTGTTGGAGGGAAGCATTCTAGCTTACCAGTGGGAGTAGTAAGCACTAGTTAGCCTATCTACCACAAGATCCAGGTACAGATTCTTAGTTTTAGCAATTGAATTTGCTTATTCGTGCTCAGAACGTGCTGTTAGCACTAAATAAGCCACAAATTACTACAGCACTCAACCTTCCTCTTTACCTAGAGGAAAACAGTTTTTGTACTTACTTTCCTGACTTGCTTAGAGAAAAACAGCTCTTATACTCACTTTCCTCACTTGTCTAGAGAAAAGAAGTTTTTTTATTCAGGCATGTCCAAGGGTCAGCTCCCAATGTTCACTCCTATCTGATGAATCTGGGCATCTTGGGGCAATGTAGCAATTGCCTCATGTACACAGACAACCCTCTCCTCCTACTACCCAACACCACAACCTGTGAGAGATGCAATTATCTAGCCAAACTGGAAGTAAAGCTCTCTTCAACCAAGACTGAACTTGACAGTCAAGAGGAGAAGGTAAACACTTGCACCACACCACACTCATCACATAGTCCCACTAAACCTACACCACAAATATCCACACACAGAAACACAAAAACATTTGCAGAGGCTCTCAATAATAATCTGCTCAAGCAACAGAGACCTCCAAAGCAGAAATGCAAGCAACCTCCACCCCCCACAACACAACCCTTATTTGCTCACTCAACCAAGTACAGTGAGATCATATTTTGACTTCAGAAACTTCTACCAGTCCCATCTGTTAACCTCTATCCCAACTCTATTCAAGTCTAGTGTCACTAGCTCATTCTACCTAATACAAAGAGAACATTTATGAAGGACAAGCCACTTAGGTCCTTAATTTTGAATTATCTTCTGTTTCTCCTTTCTCCCTTTCCACTTTCAAAAAAAATTCTAAGCTTGTTTCCCACCTTTCCTGTAACTAGTCTAGTCCAGATACAGATTTGCTGTAGGACTGTTTCTAAGCTTCTTAACCCCCAAGCCTTTCTGTGTTGGAGGGAAGCATTTTAGCTTACCAGTGGGAGTAGTAAGCACTAGGTAGCCTATCTACCACAATATCCAGGTACAGATTCTTAGTTTTAGCACTTGAATTTGCTTATTTGTGCTCAGAATGTGTTGTTAGCACTAAATAAGCCACCAATTACTACAGCACTCAACCTTTCTCTTTACCTAGAGGAAAATAGTTTTTGTACTTACTTTCCTCACTTGCGTAGAGAAAAACAGCTCTTATACTCACTTTCCTCACTTTTCTAGAGAAAAGAAGTTTTTTTATTCAGGCATGTCCAAGGGTCAGCTCCCAGTGTTCTCTCCTATCTGATGAATCTGGGCATCTTGGGGCAATGTAGCAATTGCCTCATGTACACAGACAACCCTCTCCTCCTAACACACAACACCACAACCTGTGAGAGATGCACTTATCTAGCCAAACTGGAAGTAAAGCTCTCTCCAACCAAGACTGAACTTGATAGTCAAGAGGAGAAGGTAAACACTTGTACCACACTCATCACATAGTCCCATTAAACCTACACCACAAAAATCCACACATAGAAACACAAAAACATTCGCAGAGGCTCTCAATAATAATCTGCTCAAGCAACAGAGACCTCCAAAGCAGAAAAGCAAGCAACCTCCACCCCCCCCAACACAACCCAAATGACACATAGCCCACAGACTTAGTGTGCCAATAAACCACAGCTCATAAATCAAACCAACGTACCCAACACACTAGTCATAGGTGACTATATAGTCAGGCACACTGATGTCCCACTCACCAGGCTAAGCAATGAGAAGGTTACCGTCAGCTGCCTGTCAGATGCCAGGATCCGCCACATAACCCATGCACTCAGGTCACTCCACAAGTACAAATATGACTCTGTCATTGTCCAAGTTGGTCTGAATGACCTGAGATGCACCTCCCTGGACTACACGAAGGGAGACATGGAATAGCTCTCCGATCTTGTAGCCCAGGCAGGTATAACCCTAGCCCTGAGTAGCATCCTGCCATCGCCCAGAATGATATCGCAGTACAAGGACAAAATGATTGACTTCAACAATTGGCTAAGCTTCTGGTGTCATTCTAAGGGGTTCCAGTATCTGTCTGCCTGGGATGACATGATCGACAGACCACAACACTTTGCCAGAGATGGCCTGTACCTGTTGCCCCAGGATTCTGGATACTGGCTAAGGCTCTTGTCACCCCTACAGTGCCTTTGTTAGGCAAGGTTCAAATGAGAAATTCACCACTGTAACAGGAACAGGCAAGCAAAAACTGAGGGTAATGCTACTCAATGCTACAAGTCCAAATCTCAAAATGCACTCACTCGAGGCACTCCTTAAAATGGAGAACACAAATATTTGTGCAGTGACCGAGACCTGGTTCAAACCTCTAGAGAGCACCCCTGCATTACCAGGCTATAACACACTTTTCGGCCATCTAACCTGGACTAGAACACCAAAGGCAGAGGTGTGTCCATATTCATTATAGTTGCGCAGCATAATGCATCCGAGGTTATCCAAGTGCAACTAACTCTGGGCAAAACTACAATCTAAATTGTAGCTTGCTACAGATCCCCCACCATGCCCCAGGATTCCCACTCCTCTTTTCTTGATATACTGGAAAATATTAGGGTTCAACCAAACACCCTAATAATGGGCGATTTCAACTACCCCACCATTAACTGGGAAAACTACTCATGTACCAAACTCCTTCGCTCAACACTTCCCGCCCCCACCTACCATTAAGGAAACCATGGAAAATTTATCCAAAGCCAACTTCATGCTTCTTAAGACAGAAGTGGTGAACTTCATGACACCCATTCAGATGGACAATACAATTATGACTGCTGAATCCTACACAAATGCACTCTATAAGCACTTACACAAGTGCATGGATCATGCTATCCCAAACAGAACCAAGAAGCTATCCTCCCAAAAAAGGAAGCCAATCTGGTGGTCCCCTGCCATAAACAAACTCTACAACAGAAGGAAGAAACTGCTGCAAAAGAGAGAAAAATCCCATGAGTGGAGGAGCTCCCTGGTCAGCCTCAGTAAGAAGCTGAGATCCTTTATAAGATCCTCCGAAGCTAGCTACGAAAACAAAATCACCACTGATTCTAAGGGCAACCACAAAGGATTCTATAGCTATGTCAAGAATCTCAATGGCAACACCCAGATCTACTCTGAGTTACAGCCACGGCTTTCAACACCATCCCCCATTCTGGAATTATAGCTAAACTCACTAAACGAGGTATAAATCCCAAAGTCACAAGATGGGTTGCCAACTGGCTCACTGACAGAACCCACACTGTAAAAGTTGTAGACAAATCTGACTTAAAACCAGTGACAAGTGGAGTACCACATGGTTCAGTCCTGGGACCTCTCCTGTTTGGTAACTACTTCTCTGAAGTACAGGCTAACACAGAAGGCCTCTGGCTAAAGAAGTTTTCAGATGACTGCAAACTAGGGGCCATAGTCAAGTCCCCAAATGATGTGGACATCCTACAGTAGGGCCTCACTGAGACAGATGCCTGGTGTCAGAGGCATGGCCTCAAGCTCAGTGCCAAAAAGTGAATTGTCATCCCCTTTGGTAAAAACTCTGTACCATGAACTACCACATAAACGGCAGTCTACTTAATACCGAATGTGTGATAAGAGACCTTGGGACCCAGGTGGACAGTAGTCTCTCCTTTGATAATCACATTGCCACAGTAGTCAGGAAATCCTTCTATGTGGCACACCTCATCACAAAAGGGTTCTCATCCTGGTAAAAAGAGGTCATTGTTCCCCTCTACTCAGCACTCATTATACCCATTATAGAGTACAACACCCCTTTTGGAATGTACCTCACAAGACATCTGCAGCAGCTGGAAAGGCCACAGAAGTACCTCACAAAGAGGATCACTGGCCTCAAACAGATGCCCTACACTGACCGTCTCAAAAAACTCCAGCTTTACTCTGTAGCATATCGCCTACACCAAGGAGATCTCTGTCTAACATATAAAGCTATGTTAAACCCAGAGCTGTTGGACATGCTACACCTTAAGAAATCCCAATCCCTCCGAGCTACACACTCTAGGGACCTAAACCTTGTTACCACAATAAACAGGACATGCTGGAGGGATAGATTCCTGTTCCAGAGACTTCCTATACTCTGGAACAAGCTACCCATCTATGTCAAGCAAAGTTCCTAATTAGCACTCTTCAAGAAAAATATTGATGAGTGGATGGGAAATAGGAAATACACCCCGGGGATCACTTCTGTGGCTCTGCTCGACAGGGGCATAGGAAATTAACTTTCTTGGGTGGTGTAAGCCAGGGAACCTTGTTGGCTAGGCTTACTTACGCCCTTGGGCCAATAGCCTAGTACCTACCTATGAACCTATGAACAAATGGTGCAGCCTGTGCTTCTACTAAGTGCTAACTGGTTTTGTCTTATCTTCATAGCTCTCCCAGCTGAGAAACCCCCTGAATGCTTTCAGGGAACATTATCTCCTAGCCACTTTCTCTTTTCTTTTTTCCCCAGCCAATCACTCTCCACCAGACTGTAACCAATTTCTCCTTATCAGGTTGTCTCCATGGAAACATGAGAACCAGACAGCCAATTTCTCTTTATCAGATTGTTGCCATGGAGATATGAAGGCCAGACACAGAATTGCTACTACGCACACATTCATTTGCTAGAAAAAAGCCTCATAGTATCCAATATTCTTTTTCATTCACTTGCTTTCTCTTAAAACTTGTGACTTAATCAATCTAAGGTCCTCAATCCAGTCATTCCCCCATGCAAGAATGACAAAGAAAAAGAACAGCGACACCTATTTACAATCTCCATTACACTTAAAAAACTGAGAAAACTTTACTTTATAGCATACAAAGAAAATCATACACCACAAAAATAGTACTATTAAGAAAAACAATGTTTTCTTTACTTATTTAACTTTCTTCCTTCTCTTCCCCTCCACAAAGCATTTTTTTCTAAACATTAATGACATGAAGAAGGACATATACTTCAGAGTGGCCCATATGTCCAACAAATTCTGAAAAAGTCCAGTATTTCCAGACTTTCTTGTTCTGTCATATTTCACAAATATATTTATTGCATTGTAATCTCACATTAAGTTACTGGTTTTATTACTGTTCATCTCCATTTCCTAAATCCTGTCTGTTTCATTTCCAATGTACTCTCAATTCTTCTAATCAACTCTCATGCTCCATTCCTTCTCTCCAACATTTCCATTGAAACAGTGGAAAAGATTTCACAGGTACAGTCTTCTCTGTGTTCTTTGTAGTTCAAAAGCAAGATGAAGCCGATACCAATGCCAATAAGGAGATGAACAGATATCCACAAGAGAACAAACCAAACTGGTATATACTGACCAACTCAAAAATACTGCAGAAAAAACTCCGTAACCACCTTTACACGAACACTGCTTTATTGTTGACCTAGGTTTCGTCCTTACGAACTTCCTCAGAATACAGTCTATCATTCTACACCATTTATTTATACAATACTGATTATTCAATAATCATATTAAATAGTGACCTAATTTCCCGCCATATTTTCTTAAAAGGGAAATGGTATTGATTCAAAAAATGCATATAGATATATACATTTTCTCTCTCATTTAAAACCAACACATATATATACATTATACTCTCATGCACTTTACAAATAGACATGTACATATAATCTAATACAAATCAACTTACAAAATTCTATAAATATATATCAAATGATGTATAACTATTAATTTGATCAATTTGTCATGACATGTAATGAATGATTTATTACCCTATTTATTATTATTATACTACATGTATACTATAATAAATATATATATTAACCCTATGATGTTATTGAGTATATATTATCTTGTACCACAAATTAATTTATTAATGAAATATATCAAGTTATATGCTATTGGAATATAATCTTATAAGCAAAAAGCTTAGTTATAATGTTTTTAATGTGATGTATTCCTATCTTTATTATACAGTTAATATAATTACATTATAAGAAAAAATTGTGTGAAAAAATTGCACCCTGTATATATTGATTCCATTATAAGTGTATGTATCCATAATATGTATCAATATTTAATCTTTTGTTGTTATAATATTTAATTTTATGCAAATACAAATTTAAATAATTGAATAAATAAATTTGATACTTGATTAATGAATATCATACTATATCATACATTGTATATTCTATTCAATTTCAATACTGGCATAATGCTCATATATTCGTTTATACCCGGAGGTATACATGCATTAAGCAGTATTTGCCATTTTAATTCTTCCATGTCCAAATGATATATGGTTGTCCTTCCCTGTAGATCTTGTTTAATTTGAGTTACTACCATAAATTTAAAGGTATGATCTTTGTATTCCATAATGTGTCTTGCTAAAGCATTACTATTCTTCTGATGTTTTATATCCAATAAATGTTCTTTGATTCTTTCTCTGAATTTTCTTTTCGTTTTTCCCACGTAAAATACATTACATTGCTGACACAAGGCTATGTATACTATATTAGTTGTTTGACAGTTATAATGTCCATATATTAATATATTACATCCATTAACTGTAACATTAAAACCTGTTACATGAATATAATTGCATGTCTTACATGCTCCACATTTGAAATTCCCTTTTCTTGCACTCATACATTGTCCAGTATTACTTTTGTGTTCCAATATATTTTTAAAAGAAGGACTTTTTTTATACACAAATTTTATTATTCCATAAAATACTTGTCTCCCAATTTTATCATTGATGAAAAAATCCCAATTTTTCTTAATAATACCTTCTATATTTGTGGTACAATCATCAAATTTAATGATATATAATGGGATATTATTATTAAATTTTTCATCCATATTATCCAACTTTTGATTCGATATTGTACCAGTATTTAGAATTGCTGTGTAAATGCCATTCCTTCTTTTATTGATTATTTCATCATATATCTGGACACAAAATTGTTCTGTATACCCCCTGTTAATGAAAAGCTGCATAATATATTTCATTTCTGTTATAAAGTCAAGTTCTTCACTGACCATTCTGGCCGCCCTAACCATCTGCCCCTTCACAATGGCTTTTTTCTGATGGTCAGGGTGCCAACTATCAAAGTGCAAGTACGCATTTGAAAATGTGGGTTTTCTATATATTTTTGTATTCAACTTATTTGTTTGTTTGTCATATGTTACATCCACATCCAGGTAATTAATGTTATATTCTTGGACGTTATAAGTAAACTGCAAAAATTTAACTGTGTTGTTAATATATTGTAAAAATGTGTCCAACATATTTATATCATTATTTTTATTCCATATAATGAAAATATCATCTAGATATCTGTTCTTTATTGCCAGAAGAAGAAGAAGAAGCATAATCTGTGCCTGTGCTGCTTCTAAGTGCTAACTGGTTTTGTCTTATCTTCATAGCTCTCCCAGCTGAGAAACCCCCTGAATGCTTTCAGGGAACATTATCTCCTAGCCACTTTCTCTTCTCCTTTTTCCCTAGCCAATCACTCTCCACCAGACTGTAACCAATTTCTCCTTATCAGGTTGTCTCCATGGAAACACGAGAACCAGACAGCCAATTTCTCTTTATCAGATTGTTGCCATGGAGATATGAAGGCCAGATACAGAATTGCTACTAAGCACACATTCATTTGCTAGAAAAAAGCCTCATAATATTCAATATTCTTTTTCATTCACTTGCTTTCTCTTAAAACTTGTGACTTAATCAAGCTAAGGTCCTTAATCCAGTCATTCCCCCATGCAAGAATAACAAAGAAAAAGAACAGCGGCACCTATTTACAATCCCCATTACACTTAAAAAACTGAGAAAACTTTACTTTATAGCATTCAAAGAAAACCATACACCACAAAAATAGTACTATTAAGAAAAGCAATGTTTTCTTTACTTATTTAACTTTCTTCCCTCTCTTCCCCTCCACAAAGCATTTTTTTCGAAACATTAATGACATGAAGAAGGACATATACTTCAGAGGCTTTCAGGGAACATTATCTCCTAGCCACTTTCTCTTCTCCTTTTTCCCTAGCCAATCACTCTCCACCAGACTGTAACCAATTTCTCCTCATCAGGTTGTCTCCATGGAAACATGAGAACCAGACAGCCGATTTCTCTTTATCAGATTGTTGCCATGGAGATATGAAGGCCAGATACAGAATTGCTACTAAGCACACATTCATTTGCTAGAAAAAAGCCTCATAATATTCAATATTCATTTTCATTCACTTGCTTTCTCTTAAAACTTGTGACTTAATCAATCTAAGTTCCTTAATCCAGTCATTCCCCCATGCAAGAATAACAAAGAAAAAGAACAGCAGCACCTATTTACAATTCCCATTACACTTAAAACTGAGAAAACTTTACTTTATAGCATTCAAAGAAAACCATACACCACAGAAATAGTACTATTAAGAAAAGCAATGTTTTCTTTACTTATTTAACTTTCTTCCTTCTCTTCCCCTCCACAAAGCATTTTTTTCTAAACATTAATGACATGAAGAAGGACATATACTTCAGAGCTGCCCACAAGTCCAACAAATTCTGAAAAAGTCCAGTATTTCCAGACTTTCTTGTTCTGTCATATTTCACAAATATAATTATTGCATTGTAATCTCACATTAAGTCACTGTTTTTTTACTGTTCATCTCCATTTCCCAAATCCTGTCTGTTACATTTCCAACGCACTCTCAATTCTTCTAATCAACTCTCATGCTCCATTCCTTCTCTCCAATATTTTCCATTGAAACAGTGGAAAAGGTTTCACAGGTACAGTCTCTCTGTGTTCTTTATTGCCAGAAGAAGAAGCAGAATCTGTTTCACAGCTCACTTTTTATTGGACAAACTTTTGTATTTCCACTTTAGCCTGTACTTCATCAAAAAATGATTTTTGTCCCTCCAGGAAGAATACCTTGAAGACAGCTCAGTACATCAGTTTGAATCTCACACCTACGACTCAACATTCCCTGAAGAGTGGAATGAATTTACTCTTCTTCTGCCTGGTATACGAGTAATCATTCTCCACAAACACTGCTGTTTCCCACTTTTAGTATTTTGCCCTCCAGCCACAGGTTTGTCAGAATCAGTTCCTTCTGCTGGTAGAACTGCATCTTTACTATTAAAGGTCTAGGTTGCTTTCTCATAGTCAAGTTTGCAGCATACATTGTGTCTTTTCAACTAACAACAACTGCTGTGGAATACCAGTTCAGTTGCTTATTTGTGCTTTCATAAAACAAATGCAGTCTGTTCCTTCCAGCTTCTCTGGAATAGCTGAAAATCTCAGGTTTTCCCTACATGTTCTGTCCTCTAATTCTATTATTTTTTTAAATATTTCTTCCTGAGTGGTCTCATATTCAGCCAGCCTTTTCTTCATTTCAGCCTCTGATTTTTGCAGCTTTATCACCTCATCTGAATATCTGTTTAAAGCTTCTTCCATTTTTTCCAGCATTTTGTTGTTTGTATTGATATACTCCATCAGTGTTTCATTTATTTTAACCAGGTCTGTGTGCAGTTGTCCTGCATCTTCCTCTACGTTACTGGAAGTCATTTATGAAGACTGCATTGCTTTTTGCTGAACAGCTGCAGAACTTTCCCCAGTTAGTGTTTGTCTTCCTTGTGGTATCTGATTTTTTCCTGGCATCCAGGCAGTACACTTACTAACCAATTACTGAAATTTACCCATAAATGCAAAACTCTACTGACCTCTGTTGAGTTTCTGTTTTCACACTGGGAGAGCTAGAGTTAAGCTGTTATTCAATGTGCAGTCATCTTGAAAGTCCACTTACAACATAATGTTAGCAAAAATGCAAACATTAGGGCTGCATGCTTACCACCATCTTGGGGACCTTTTGTAGATGTGTGGCTCGACTTTGTCCAGATGCCAAAGGTCCATAATTTTCAATTTATACTGGTGGTGGTTTGCATGTTTTCTGCATGGGTGAAAGCTTACCCTGTCATAAGGCAGATTCTGTACCAGTTGTTAAAAAACTTGTATTTAAATTTATATCTAAATTTGGTGTACCTTGTACTATAAATAGTGGCCAGGGAACTCACTTTAACTCCCTGATTACAGAGCTATGCAAGATTTTTAATAAGTTGAGTCTTCACTGTCCTGACCATCCACAATCATCTGAATAAGTAAACAGGGGTTAATAGGACCCTTAAAAATAAAATTTCAAAGAGTTGTGCTGAGACAAACCTTAAATGACCAGAGTCACTTCCCTTAGCATTAACGAGCATGAGGTGTACATTAAACACGACAATGAGACTGAGTCCCTATGAGATATTAATGGGGAGATCCATGGCCCTTCCAGTTACTACCCCTGTGTCAAAAGACAAATTAACTCTAAAGGATGATGTTATATTGTCTTACTGCACAAAACTTATTCAATTCTTGCAGCAGTACCACAGAACTGGACAAAAAACTTTTCAACCTCCTGACCAGCCCTGTCACCAACTGCAGCCTGGTGATTGAGTTTATGTTAAAACTTTCCAGAGAAAGAACGGTTTGAGTCCTAAATGGAAAGGCCCTTTCCAGGTGCTGCTTAGAACTTTTACTGCCATATGCTGTGCAGGACTACCAATGTGGATCCATTCCTCACATTGTATGAAGACTTGCTGTGTGAGGGCCCTAGGCAAATCACCTTTGTCAGCGAAGAAAGATCGAAGTGTGAAGGATGAATCATCTGTCCCAGTGAAGGATTAAAAAATGATATTAACTCAGGCAGGAGTCAATGATGAATCTAGTGACAACAGGTACTTTTGCTTTGTTTTTGTTGGTGTTTTCTTTTATAAACTGGTCCAAAGAAAATATTTCCTGTTGGTTCTTTGACAGTATAATGTGCACTTAAATGTGACAAATTGTTGGGTGTGTTTGCATATATCTCATGATTCTAAGGCAGCGATTCCCATCATTCTAATCCCTGCATTACAGGTGACATTTGAAAAGGATCTTAGTGACACTAATCATAATGTGACTGACTTCTAAAAGGCTGTGTTTCTTCAGCTTGCAACCACAAATTGCAGAGACATATGTATGCCAAAAATGGAACTGTACCAGTGGGAACCAGCAAATGCAATAACACTAGACATAAAAGTTTGTTGAACTCTTTACACTTAAAAAGTTATAGCTGGGAGTATGGCATAGCATGATAAAGGACCATTACTACATTTGTGGTGATCGCCTACAAACTGATTTGGATGTTGCTTTGTGTGCTATATTACTCCTGCTATTCAACATTTTGAAAACCCTCAGCAAGCAGACTGAAAAGTAAATGGGAAATTCACTGGGCAGATGGGCAGAGAAAGTATTTTCAGTCTTTATGATTGGGTATGAAATACAAAGGACAATGCTCAAAATCACCATGCTTGCTCAAATTACATCAGATCAGAAAGGCAAATCGAAAAATGACTAAAATTGGAACTGTGGTATTACAAAATTGGCTGGCACTCCACATAATGCTAATTGCCAAAGGGGGATCATGTGCCCTCATAGGAAGTCGTTGTTGTTCTTAAATTAATGACTATTATGATGAATAAAAAAAGTTGGCCAATTTCATGGAGTAGAGGGCCTGGACAGCACATCTAAACAGTGGACACTTTCTAATTGGTTAGGCAGTGCATTTCGTAACCTGAAAATTACTATATTACAAGGCATCATTACAATAATTGGTATTATTCTTTTAGCTGTTTTAACATTTTCTTTCTAAAGGCTGTAATTACAAAATGCTTAAACTTACCTGCTTGCACAATGCTACTTATGAAAGTATCTGATAATAAACTTAACATAAATGAAAATTCAGTCACTGTAGATGACAAATACTATGATGCTGAACCATATTTTATCAAGTTAAAAAAAATAAAATATAATTGCATATGTTGTGTGACACAGTGTCAAATGGGGTAAGACTTATGAAAAAATATTATATCTTTTGATTATTCTTCACTAAATATATATTAACTTGCAGTTTCTTCACAAATGAGTCAAATACAATGTTTATACTTTTATGTCAAAAAAATTAAAATACAGATCTATGATTATGCAAAATATATTTTTCATATAAGTAGCAGCCCTTTATGTCAAGTGCCTTACAACTGCATTCTCTCTATTAGCAAATTATAGTGTACTGACAGATAACTGAAGGCAAAGTCCATGCTGAAGGAGTTGAAGGATGTTATATTATGTTATGCTTGATTGTGCAAAGTATCTGCAAAAAACAGATTAATTAACAGTACGCTCTGGCCTTCTCAGGCTGGGGGGGGAGGGTGATGGCACTAGGTTAAAAGATAATAAATTTTAGACCAGGTGGTCTATATTTTAAAATGCACATTTGTGAAGTGTTCAAATAAAGCCCTTGGAAAAAATCATGAGGAACAAGGGCATTTTTAAATACATTTATGTGTTAAAAGCAATGTAACATCAAACTTCTGCAAGCATAAAATTGATAAAAAAGGTCTGTGTGTAATGTTTTTTCCTTTGTTCTTTGAGACTGATCCAAAATTTGAGTAGGCAGTCTCCCAGAGCTGTTTATGAAATAAACCAGTACTTTCCACATCCTAAAGCATTATTCTTGACTCAAGACAAAAAGGTAAAATTTTCTGTTATTTATTTGTGAACTTTAGCAGAACTTCCACCGTTTTTTTTTTTTAACACAACACATCCACTCGGGAACAGCATTCACTTCCTCAGTTCCATATTATATTTCATAGTTCCATATTATATTTCATCTCAACAATTTTTTCTGTTGCAGTCTTTCTTCACTATCCAGGAAACTTACACCCTCTAACAGAAAAAAAGTCCACATCACATTTAGCACACCATTCCAGTATCCCAAACCTTCTTACAGGGCTAATAATACTGGTCACAGTTACTGAAAGTACTCGGAAATTGTAGCTTTTCCTTCTTTTTAAGTTTAGGGGCAATATTTAATCATTTTCATTTTCTTAATTTTTTCTCTTTCCCCCAAATGAATATTTTCTTTGGGGTTATGTACAAATAATACTTCATCCTCAGAATCAGATTTTTCACTGGCTATAACTTCAAAAATATTATTATAGTATCAATCCCTTCTCCTGACCTCTCTTCCTGCATGCAATCCTCTCCCCCCTTATTTTCCCATCCATATTTTTAGATCTTCTACAGTTTCTTGTTCAGTAATTTCATCACCTTCTCCCCCAAGCCTATTATTGTCCTTCCTTGTATATGTTTTCTCCCTTTCATCTTCTTTTTCATTGTTTACTGTTTGTTCTTGACAATCCATCCAAAAGTGCCACCACCCCACTTTTTTAACACAACCTTCATTCAGGCACACACTTTTTTGCTGTGTGTCTTTTCTCCCTACACTTGTTACATTGTACCTTGTGACAATTATTGATTAAATGAGAAAAGCCCTCACAAAAGAAGCATGACTTAGGTTGGCCAGCACATTTTAATGTTCCTCTATGACCAGCTGTACAAATAACACTTGGCAAGTGTTTCACCATATTTTTTCAGACTTCAAAACAACTTCCAACCTCCATCCTCCGTTCCATAAGTTGTTTAACTAACTTTCATAATATTATATAATTTTTATATTATATAATATTTTATATTAATATTTCATAATATTATATAATTATTAAACAATTATTTTGCAGACACCCTTACTCAGAAAAGTCAGAAACAAACAAGACTTTGACCCTGCTAAATTTCAGAGGGAACTGAACTCCTGTAACTGGTCAATACTCTTTCATCTCCCACTGGATGATGCAGTCAACTACTTCAACAACAAATTCCTTGAAATCCTAGAATGGCATGCACCTGCCCGCTTTAAGAAAACAAAAACGAAAAATGCACCTTGGCTCTCTAAATTGTCCCGACAAAAAATCAACAATAGAGAAACTCTGGGCCAAATGGAGGTCCACCAAAACTCCCAAAGATCATATTGAATTTCGCCAAGCCAGAAATGAGACCAAAAGATCCATCCTAAATGATAAAAAACAATACTACTTTAATCTACAAACAGTCAATCAGAGAAATCCTCAGAAATTTTGGGCCGGTCTGAATAATCTCCTTCACCCTGGTAAAACCACTACCCCCACCCCAGCCACTGCCAGCGACAATTCCCCTGAGGAGGTCTCAAATAGTTTTAACCACTTCTTTACTGAAACAATACGAACCCTAGCCAACCAGTTACCCGCTAGCTCACCTAACATTGACAATGCCAGCCATCTGAACATTCCCACTTTCAGTTTCCAACCAGTCCCCACAAACTATATTAGCAAACTTATGAATAAAGCCCACCACACTATCGGCCGACCAACTCCCTGCTGAATACCTTCAAATATCAGCTGATGTAACTGCCTACCCAGTCTCGATACTTATTAACAGGACTATATCCGAGGCCAAAATTCACTCCATTTGGAAAATGTCCTATGTTATCCCATTACACAAGGGTGGATCCTCCACAGAATTCTCTAACTACAGACCAATTGCCATACTTTCCCCACTAGCAAAGATCATGGAAAAATGTATACAAAAACAACTTATGGATCACCTAATCCATAATCATCTCCTATCTGATACCCAACATGGTTTTCGTCCATATCATAGTACAACCTCTGCCCTCCTAGCCTTCACCAACACCATAAATACCAACCGTAACAATAACCACATATCCTCAGCCCTTGTTCTGGACCTTTCAAAGGCCTTTGACATGGTGGATCACCAACTTTTGATTCATTCCCTGCAGAATCATAGGCTCAAATACAATACCCTTCGATGGTTCACTTCTTATCTTACTGGGAGACAACAGGCTGTCATCTGGCAGGATAAGCTCTCCAGCCTGTTACCTACCATCTTAGGAGTCCCTCAATGGTCCATACTTGGGCCTCTTCTCTTTTCTATCTTTATTAACAACCTTCATACTGTCATCCCTCAAGTCAACTGCATCCAATATGCAGACGACTCCACCCTGATCTGTTCTGCTTCTTCCCCTAAGGAACTGGAATATTTAAACCCAGTCCACCTTTCATATCATAGAAAATTTGTTTACTGAACGATGACTGTTACTAAACCCCGAAAAAAAACAAAATGCTCCTGTTCACTCCCACTCTAAAATCCTATGCCTTTACCTTCACCATAAAAGCAAAGGATGGAACTACTATCACCCCTGAACCCTCTACCAAACTACTGGGTGTTACTATTGACAACAAACAAAAATTTGACCTACACATGAACCAAGTGATTAAAACTGTCAACAAAAAAATTGGGTCACTATATAGAATAAAAGCCTTCTTAACCCCTTCTGCTAAGATTGCCATAGGCCGTACACATTTACTCTCAACTCTTCTATATGCCGCTCCTCTTTTCTCCATCGTGAATAAATCTGTTCTTAACAGACTTTCCACCTGTTATAATCACATCGCCAGGTTTGCCACTGGCCAACCTTTCAGAAGACACCACTGTTTAAATCTTTTACAACTGGGCTGGCTTGAACTTCCTAACCTTCTTCAGTTCAACATTATGGTTTTGGCCAAGAAAATCCTTCTACATCCTGATTACACACCTACCCTAAAAATTATTATCACCCCCTATGGCATGCCAGAAATCTAAGATCCTCAAACAAACTACTAATTCAATCCATTAAAATCTGCAATACAGCTGGTGACTCCCTCTTTGCTAACACTGTTGGTAGAACCTGGAACTTACTACCAGCTGATATACGCTGCTCCCCTCTCTAACTGAATTTAAAACCAAACTTAAACAACATCTGGCATTAAAATGGCTTTGCCACTGTAACAAGCCTGCCTATCTTAATCTTTACTCTGTTATTTTGTTTTATGAATGATTGTATTAAGCCACCTTCTCTATGTAACTTAACCAACCATTGAATTGATCCTTTATCTTTGTATAATTCAATATGTACGTGTCTGATTGTCACTTTTATTAATACTGTTAAACTTGTTGTTTGTCTTGGAGCTTTTCTCCCCGGGCCTCCGCTGAAAATGGACATTACTCCAGGCGGACTATCCCGGTCAACAAAAGTAAAATAAATAAATAAATAAAAATAAAATTATAAACAGTTTCACACAGACTTTGCATGCATTTTTTAACATTGCCTTCTTCAAGTTCATCAGTTCTAAACTGCAATGTAACATTTTTTTTTACATTTAAGTTAATACCACAAAACAAATAATTGTTCCATGGATAAATGTACTTCTTTTTGTTACACATTTCCAGAAATTTCATCGTCAGTTCATTAGTTTCAAATGTTACGTGAGAAAAAGTCTCTGTCCCAATATGTATATTAGACTGAAGGCTGGATTCATAAAGGTTACCATACTTTCTGAATTCAAGAACAGCCCTACCACAATACTTGTGCTGTCTATTCAGAACAGTTATACTAAGTGTATATTTTGTGGTAACCTTTATGAATCTGGCCTTGAATTTCTTAAGCTTTAAAACCTGGAACAGTTATCAAACTGTCCCATATATATCTGTCTATTACAATGTCATTTTTGTTCTTTTTCTCACATTTGGCCTTCCCTTCTTAAAAAAAAACAATTTTACTGATAGTTTTCTGCTGCTCTCATTTTTCGCCTGCTGTCACTGTTGCACAGGTTGTACTTATTGCATTATTTGCTGCCACAAAACCAGACACCTTCGCAGTCTGTTGTTGCTTTCCTCTTTTACTTTCTGTCACTGCTGCATTCTCTGCTGCCACATCACCTGGTTCCTTTTCCACATTACCATCCTCAGCACTTATGATAAAAATTACCAGCCATCTCACACCATGAAACAACAGAACTGTCGCCTGGATTATCCTGCTCAATTACTTTTAACAGAACATCATCTGCAAGCACTCCTGACACCAGTTCTGTTATCTAAACAACTTCAACAGACTCACTCACTTCCTTCTTTCTCCATGGAGACACCTAAATGCTGCTTTTTTGTAACATTTGCCACACATAAATTTTTGTTTACAGTCTGAGGCTCCATACCAAACATTTTTTCTCTAAATTCTCACTTTCTACCTCCAAATTCTTCACAGCTTTTCCCTCCTTCTCCATGCTGCTGCTTCTCTTAAGCCTCTTCCTTGTTGCCGTGACAGCCCTCTGGCACCATCTAGCAATTCCAAATAGTAGGAATGTTCCCTGATGACCTGGCCAAATTTTCCTTCGCAGTATAAATACCACCTAGGGTCTCCCCTGAAAAGAGGCCACTAGCCTAGTGGTGCTGACCAGGTAAAGAAAGGATAAATAAAAATAAATAAAGGGACTTAAAAGATAACAGAACAATGTTTTGCAACACAAAAGAAGTGGGGTGAGGGCAACACTAGATACCAGAGGTACTGTTTATACTGTGTGCTAAAGTACTTAAAAGATAGATAGTTTACCTTTATAAATACACTTCACACAGCCTCCAAGCATACAACCAGTATGCAAATGATACCACCTTTATCAGCTCTGCCCCAACCATTTCAAAACTTAATGACCTCATCCACTGAAACACAGCTAAGAAAATCTCACCTTCTCCTAAATCCTAAAAACACAAAACTAATAATCCTCATCCCCAAAACACTCCTCAGGGCAAAAACAATCTTTCAAAAATACTCTCTGAAAGTAACACCAGAATAGAAACAGTAAAACAATCAAAGCTACTGGGAGTTGCAATAGATGGACACCTAAAATTTGATTTACAAATTCTCCAAGCTGTTAAAACACACACCAGAAACTTTGTTTAGTATAGAGAAGTAAACAGCATTTTTCCTACTAAAAAAAAAAAAAAAAAAAAAACATTGCAGCACCTACTTACTACCATCTCTCCTTTATGCCCCCCCATCCAGACTAATGAACTAGACAGCTGTTACAACCAAAGAGCTAAATTCGTCATCAGTCTACCTATAATAAGTCATCACTGCATAGCCTTAAAACAACTACACTTGCTAGAGCTCCAACAATATCTTACCTACTCATAACTACTTATCGCCCATAACCTAATTCCTCATCCAGGGAACTATGCTCTCAGAATAAATCACTTTTCATCATCACATCTGATAATACTGCTAGTGATTCACTCTACTATTACATCTCCAAATTTTGGAACTTCTTATCACTACACTTAAAGCAAATTGAAAAAAAAAAACATTTTCAAAAATAACTTAAATAATACCTGCTATGCTCCTGTTCAACTCCATGCTAGTATCTTACATGTAAGCACCAAAATCTAGTCTTTAATTTACTACTTACTATTTCACTGCATCCTAATGCTACTATACACATTTTTCTTCCACCTAACCTTCATTCTGTTTCAAAACACAAGTTTCTCATATTATTTCTCACTCTTGAAAGTTTACGTAAGTACTAATCAACTGTTATGCCTTTCTCTCATTAAAACATATCTATATGCAGTTCTCTTTTTCCACCTCAACTTGACCTTTGGCATCAAATCAAAGCACCCAGTATTATTACTCATAAATATCCACTACTGCACTGTAATGTAACTCATGTTTCTCCAGTGTGTGTTAATGTAGGTCTGTAACATCATTGCAGGATACGAATTATGTTCATATAGTTTATTGAAAGTTTTTGTTTAATCCTGTGTCTCAGTACTGCTACTGTTATTGTATGTAACTTTTACTCTTTGTATTAATGGATGACATTGTAAAAGTTTTGCGTGCAGAATTTCTGCCCGGGCCTCTACTGAAAAGAGTTCTTCCCTAGTCAACAAATGGAACTGAATAAATTAAACAATGTAAGATGTGGAGCAGGGAACACTAGACACCAGGGATACTGTCTATATCATGCTCTAAGGGCATTTCGATGACAGAACAATGTTTTGTAGCATGAAAAATATATGGCTGAGAACACTAGACACCAAGGATACTCTTAATAGTGTGCCCTAAACACACTTAAAAGATAATAGAGCAACGTTTAGTGGCATGAACAGCTGATGTCCTTCTTTTCACTATTGCAGTATTCTTTACATAAGGGATCTCCTTCCTGGCTATTATACCAAACCCCTCAGATCTTATAGGAGCCATACATCACACGTGTGCTCCCCACATAAGGCATAGGGTACAAAGGTGATGTACGGATGCAAAAACTAATAACTAATTTGACCCAGGAGGAAAAGAATACCCTCAGGGAAGAAAGAGAACATGTCCATCCAGAAGGGGGAAAAAAGGCAGAAGGGAAGAGGAAGCAAGGGATCCACAGCCAGCAGGGCAACAAAAGTACAGGAACAAGGGGTGGGAAAGACCGAATACTGCAACAGTAAGGAGAAGGGCATTTAGTGTTATGGTAAGAATTTATACAACTGTACTATGTCCTTCCATATCACTGTTGCAGTAGTATTTACATAAGGGAGACCACAAAAGCTAACAATAAGGTTGGGAGGAGGAAGGCACAGAAGAGCCCTCATCAAACCTATGCAGAACAGCCCTGGCAAAACCTGCCCAGGCAGTGGAAATAACATCCAATTTACAATGTTTAATGAAAGTATGAAAAGAAGAGCAATTAGCAGCCTCAAGGATGGAATTGGTGACCAAACCCTTGAAGAAAGCACCAGACGAGGCAACCACCCTAGCAGAATGTGCCTTTACAGATGAAGAAAGACATTTGCCATGAAAGAAATAACAAAAAATGGTCTTACATATCCAGAAAGAGATGGTTTGCCTGCAAACAGCCAAACTCAAAAGTCTTGGGATAAAAAGAAACAAAAAGTTGCTCAGACTTTCAAATTGCCTTTGCTTTATCCAAATAATACCAGAGCAGTCTATACAGATCCAAGGTGTGAAGAATTAACTGACAGACTGTGGAAAAGGAAAAAAGTAAGGAAGATGAATGGCCTGATTCATGTACAACTCAATCATCTTGGGCATAAAAGGAGGATTAATTTGAAGAGGCACCATTGTCTCTGTGAAAAACTAAAAAATGGAGAAATAGCTATGAAAACCTGAAGTTCAGATACTCTCTTGGCTGAAGTAACAGCTAAAAGAAGAGCAGTCTTCCAAGAACAGTGTAGCTTGGAAGGTAAACAAGCGGGTTCAAAAGTCCAAGTCAATTTTCCAAGTACAAAACTGAGGTCCCAAGAAGGCAGGATATGCTTTCTGGCAAGCCTGATATGAAAGATGCCTGTAAGAAATTGCTTGACCTCAAATTGAGGCCAAAACAGGATTCAAGGGGCAGGTAAGCAGAAATTGATGAAAAATGAGCTTTAACTGAAGAATATGCCAAACCACCATGGAGCAGATCACACAAATAAGAAAGAACCAGAGGAACTCCCACCAATAGGGGATCCTGATGGCAAGAGAAGCACTGGACATAATTTTTTTTTCCATTTGGACAAGCATAACTTTCTGGTAATGGGTTTCCTGGTCTCCTACAGAATCCGGAGCATGTCTTCAGAAAAGAGGTACCTATAAGGAATCAAAATCCTATCACCCACAGTGTCATTTACAGAGCTGAAATGTGAGGATGGATAAGAGATCCCTTGTCTTCTGTGAGAAGATCCACTCACTGAGATAATTTGTGGTGAATGCCCCTGGCCAAGTGATAAAGAAGGGGGATCCAGTGATGTCTGGGCCAAAAGGGAATTACCAGCAAGATATTGGGGATTCCTGCCTGATTTTATGCAGAACTCAAGGTAAAAGAGAAAGGCACACAGAAACATACCCTTCCAAGGAAAAAGCAGGGCGTCCAATTTCCAAGACAGATGACTCAGTACTAGTTAAAATTATAAAATAATAACAATCCAACCATGTAGATGAGGCGTAAATTTATTATACACCACCAAAAAGACTAAGCACTTTCGCTAAATTCATATAGCATCATCAGAGTTCTGCTGCATACAGTAGTGGGAGGTGCCTAAAAAAAAAAAAAAAAGGTATTTTCCCTTCTTTACACTACAACAGTGGTCTCCAACTTTTTTTGCAGCATGGACTGGTTTCATGTAAGACAATTTTCCACAGACCGGCCATCGTGCACGCATAAACAGCAAGCAATAATATCCAACAGGGTGCATGTTAATGTGTAATTAACCTCTGGAAGGGCATTAATTACACATTAACATAAACCTTGGAGGGCATTATTCCACTTAGAGAATGGATGGGGTCTCTGTAAAATTGTTGTGTTGTACTTATTTATTTATTTCTTTAAGTGCTATATTATTTTTTTATATATTTTTGATGTAAAATAGTTCCAAACCTGTTGTAGTATATGTTAATGGTGTCGGATGAAGAATTTTACATCCAAAATATAACACTTAAAAAAATACCCAGGCATTACTTTATTTTTTGGTCTCTTACTCCTAAAACGTTTGGTTTGATGACAGACATTGGAGACTGAAGTTACTAAATAATGGCATACATCTGAGTTTCAGACTATTACTTTCTTCAGAAAATTCAGAGTAACACAAATCCTTTTATTTAAGCAAGTTTGTAATTTCATAAGAGCAGTAATTAAAATCTGTTCTTATTTTTGACCCCTTGTTCCCTCATTATTTTAGGGTTTATCCACATTTCTTCAGCTGAAAGGTCCAGCGATACGCAAACCTCTTTACTGTCACTTTGACTCTCTATCTGACGCACACCTCTGTTTCAGAAAATGTATGTTAACACAAATCCTAATAATCAAGTAAAAATTCTTCCTATTTTGAGCCTTTATCCCCCATTTATTTTAGGTTTATTCAGATATCTTGAGCTAAGAGTCAATACAGCATACCTTTCAACTGTCTAGATTTTTACAGAATCTCCAGATTTTTGACTCATATATTTCGTCCCAACCTCATAAAATAAAAAGTTATGTACCTACCATAATGTTCTACGTTAGTTGTCTTCATCTCACCTTCATCTCGCCTTCTTTCTTGCTGTTTGGGATTGGAACCAATCTTCGGCTCCGACTAAGCCATCTTCAATAGCTCGAGAGCTGTTTACTGGCTCGAGGTTACCCCTTATCCCATGATGCCTAGCGACAGCTACCCAGATCTCATTTGAAGTAGCTAATCCCAGACATGAGAGAAGCCAGTTACCAAAAAACTGGTTATTCCATACATCCTAAAAACTAGAATAGGTTAGGAAGACCTAGTCAGAAAAGTAAAAATAAACAATACTCAGCCAGTGAAGAAGGACTCCTCTCGATCCACTAGGATGGGGGACGGAGGGAGGGACACAAGAAAGGCAAGATGAAGACAACTAACATGGAATGTTATGGTAGGTACATAACTTCTTAATGTTAAGTTGTCTATCTCGCCTTCATTCTTGCTGTTTGGGACAGCGTCCCTAACATCTAACATCCTTAGTAGCTCAGTGGAACAGACTCTTCAGAACAGTGGAACCAAAGTCAGCTCTGCTCCGGGAGACCATATCCACCTTGTAATGAGAAATAAAGGTATGAGTGTTTGCCCACGTGGCAGCTGCACAGATGGAATCCATGGGCAACCTAGACTGAAAGGCTATGGAGGTGGCTAATGCCCTAGTAGAATGACCTTTTGGTTTAGTTGGTAACTCTTTGTTCCTTAACTGGTAAATAAAAGTAATAGTGTGGGACAACCATCTGGATAAGGTCACCTTGGAAACTGGGAGACCTTGTTTGTTTAAGGCATAAGAAAGGAATAATTGGTCTGACTTTCTTATTTCTTTAGTTCTATGTAGGTAAAAACGCAATTGTCTATGAACGTCCAATTGGTGAAGCTTGTACTCTGCCTTTTTGCTATGATTTGGGAAGAACACAGGGAGATCTATAGATTGAGTTAAATTATTTTCTGAGCAGACTTTACGAAGAAACAAAGGATTAGTCCTCAGAGGAACACTGTCCTTGTGAAACACCAGGTAGGGAGGACGAACACATAGTGCTTGAAGTTCTGAGACACGCCTAGCTGAAGTGATAGCTACAAGAAAGAGTGTCTTCCAAGACAGAAACTTGATGGAGCAGGATGCTGCTGGTTCAAAAGAAGGCAGAATTAAGGAAGTTAGGACTAAATTAAGGTCCCAAGGAGGAGGGGGATCTCTCACTGGAGGTCTAAGAAGAGATGTTCCTCTCAAAAAAGCTTTACAGAGCTTATAAGACATGATGTTAGAATTTGACAAACCGATATGAAAATTAGAAATGGCTGCTAATTGTACCCTAATTGTAGCGGAAGTGACCTCAGAGTGAAACAGTTGTGCTAGGAATTCCAGAATTTTGTGGATTGGGGCTGAGAAGGGATCCATATTCCTAGACTCTGCCCAACAAGAAAAACGTTTCCATTTGCTAGCATAAGTTTTTCTCGTTGTAAACTTATGAGCGGAAACAATAATTTCACGGACTGCTGGGGAAATGCTGGGAAGCCTAGCTAAGGTTGGAAGTGGAGCAACCAAGCTGTGAGCTGGAGAGTTTGGAGGGATTGATGTTACCCGCCTGACTGATGAATCAGGAGATCTGGAATCGGGTCCAGAGTCCAAGGCTGATCGAGAAGGTAATGATGCAGGAATGGGAACCATATCTGTCGAGGCCAGTAGGGGGCAATGAGGATCATTTTGCAACCCAATGATTTTGCTTTCTGTATAAGTTTCGGTATCAGGGGAAATGGAGGAAAGGCATAAAGATGTCCCTGAGGCAGAACGTGGACTAAAGCGTCTCTGGTTATGTGACCTGGAAGCGGAAGAAGGGAGAAGTAGTTGCTGCATTTGCTGTTGAAGGGGGTGGCAAAATGATCGCAGCAAGGCTGCCCCCATTTGCAGAAGATAAGATCCGCAACTTCCTGATTCAGAGACCACTCGTGAGGCATGAGGATAGCTTTGCTGAGCCTGTCCGCTATGATGCTGGATCTCCCAGGGATGTGCGTCACAATCAGAAAACGTTGGGAGGAAATCGCCCACTGCCAAAGTCTGAGTGCTTCTCGACACAGGGGGTAGGATCTGGTTCCGCCCTGCTTGTTGATGCACCACACCACTGACATGTTGTCTGTTTGAATTGCAATGGTCCCAGAAGGAAGAGAGTCTTGAAGAGCTTGCAGCGCTAGGAGCACAGCTCTCATTTCTAGGACATTTATGTGCAGATGGTACTCGTGAGGTTGCCAAGTGCCTTGGAATGACCTACCCAGATAATGCCCCTCCTCACCCTATCAGGGAGGCGTCTGTAGTCACTGTGGCTACCGGATGTGGTTGTATGAAAGGTCTGCCCTGAGTAACAAGTGGGGAGACCATCCATCAAGAAAGGTGACTTTTGCATGCCTCTGTGATCAGGATCATGTGAGACATGGGTAGCTCTTGGAAAGACCACTGCGTGAAAAGAAGCCACTGAATAATTCTCATGTGGAAACGCGCTAATGGAAGTAGAAGAATGGCAGCTGCCATGGAGCCCAGAGTTTGAAGGACATACCTGACTTGGATCCTTTTGCTCTGCATTAGGATTCGCACTTGTTGACGAATTGTGGACACTCTTTCCAGTGGCAACATTGCGAACATTTCCCTTATGTTTAAGTCCGCTCTTATGTAAGTGATAGATTGACAGGGCAACAAGGCAGATTTTCCGAAATTTATTGTAATACCTAGCTGGGTGCAAGATGTGATTGTGTAATCCCGTGCTTGTAAGAGTTGATGCCTGGTGGCAGCAGTGAGGAGCCAGTCATCTAGATATGGAAACACCTGGAATCCTTGACGTCTCAGGTGAGCCGTGACCACTGCCATACATTTGGTGAACACCCTGGGGGCTGTGGTGAGACCAAAGGGCAGAGCTCTGAATTGGTAATGACTGGTCCCCACCCGAAAGTAAAGAAATGTCCTAGAGCGTCTGTCCATCCTGATATGGTAGTACGCGTCCTGAAGATCTATAGAGCACATCCAATTGTCCTGACCCAGGAAGGGTAGAATGGACTGTAGCATGACCATCCGAAACTTTGTTCTTTGTACAGATTTGTTTAGTCTGCTGAGATCCAGAATCAGTCTCCAATCCCCTGTCTTTTTTAGTACCAAAAAGAACCTTGAGTAAGTTCTGGATCCGTGCTGGTTTGCGGGGACTTTCTGAATGGCTCTTTTTTTGAGCAGTTTTGAAACTTCTATTACTGCTTGCTCCTTCAGATTGGGTGGAACATCTGGAAGGGCCTTCTTTGACTGTAAGGGAGATTGATGGAAGGAAATTTTGTAACCTCCGGATATAATGGACCGTACCCATCTGTCTCTTGCTAAATTTTGCCAGGCTTTTGGGTACAGCGAAAGTCTTCCCCCAACTGCCTCCAGAGGTGAGCAACCGGGCAACCCTTCAGGGATGATGGAAGGGCTTGTCAGAGAAAGATTCTCTGTTGCCCTGGTTCTGCGGACCCCCTCTGCCACGAGGGCAGCGAATATTATTGTTGTTTCCCCCCTCTGCCTCTGCAGGAAAAATCACTATGTGTGTCAGGCAAGGCTCCCTGACATTTACAGAACCACATCTTCCCACTCTTCTGACCCTTGGGATAAGTTCTAGAGGGAGTGGAAAAATGGACTCCCATGGCAGAGTCTTGCCTTCTTGCTCACACCTAGTCAACGTGTCTTTCACCTGGGGGCCCAAAGAGAAAGGAGCCATCAAAGGGGGTATTGGTGAAGGACGCTCGAAAGGGTTCCGCAAAGTGACACAGCCGCATCCACGCATGCCTCCTGAGGGCCACACCCGTGCCCACGGCTCTACTCGCTCCATCAGCTGCATAAGAAATGAGCCTCATGGAGGAGTTAACTACAGAATTAAGTGTCGCTAGCTGGGAAGCTACTTTTGCTTGTACTCCCTCAGCTGTAGGATCTTGAAGGGTATCTCCAAGCTCCTTAAGGAGATCCCTTTGAAGGCAAGTAAAATGACATAGATAGTTCAGGGACCTCATGGAGAAGGTTGCTGAAGCAAACATTCACTTTCCATACCCGTCCATCGTCCTAGACTCCTTGTTACGGGGATGAACAGATGAAGAGGTCTCTGCTAACTCATTTTTGTGGCTGCTGCTACCACCATGGCATCAACGGGCACCCCTTTAGAAAGAAATTGCTTATCCTGGGGAGCTGTAAAATTTACCAGGTCTCCTCGGAGTTGGTTCCACTGTGTCTGGAGCTGACCAAGCCTTTCGAGCCACTACAGACATAAGTGGGTTGAAAGGAGGAGAAACCCAGGAGGCGGAAGGTCGGGAACCAAAAGCATCCAGGAATACAGACTCATCCTCAGTAGGGGCTAAGGGATTCCAGATCCCCCTCTGCCTAAGCATTTCCAGGATGCCTGATAAGGAAACATCTTCAGAGGGGGATCTTGGGGACCCTTCCAATTCATCTAAGTCTATATCAGAAGTGACAGACTCAGGGGAGTCAATATGCTTCCTCTTGCACTTCTTCTTTTGAGGAGGCTCTTCTGAGTGATCAGGGGAGGCCTCAGAAGAAGAGGAAATACCCAATGGGGTGTCCTGGAGTATCAGTTCCCTACGCTTGGGGTCTGGAGGAGAAGCAGAGGTTGGCACAGACGCTATGGGGGACGGAGCCGGTGGGGCTGGTAGTGGAGCTGACTCTGGGGACAGCACACTCCACATGACCTCAAAGCCATCCCTGCCTCGAGGCAGAGAAAGCTCCAGTTCCGAAGAAATAGGAATCTTTCTCCCTGCCGAGGGGGAAGGCTCCGAGGCCGATGTTAGAGCCGAGCTCACCTGCGCCAATGCTTCGAGAGGGAGAACGGGGTCGGACAAGGGTCCGACGCCACTCACCCCCTTGGAGCCGATGAGGGAGCCCTGGCTTCCAGATTCCTCGATCGAAGGTACTATCCAGGGAATCGGAGACATCAGAACTGAAGGAGATATGGTTATCGGAGCAGACGGTTCGTCTACTCGAACCCCAACGAACTCCAGCTCCGAACTCAATGGAGTCGGAGAAGGAACAGAAAAGGAGGTGGATGGAGCCGATACCTGTTGAGGAGGGCTAGACAATAATTTAGCTAGCGCCTGTGATTTTAGCAACCTACTTACTACTCTCTCCACATCATGATCTGACAGCCTAGAGGATCGAGAGGAGTGTGAAGAATGGTGGCTACGTTCACTTTGCAATAATGGAGACCAAGGAGCCGAATGAACTGACTCTAACGAAGGGGACCTCAGCCTTTTATGGCTCCGAGATGGCTCCGTAACTTCCGATGGAGCCAACGGAGGGGTTTGTCTTGTCGGTGCCAGCCGGAACCGACATACTCAGTAAATCCTGTAATGGAGTTGGCTCCGTAGGTAGAGCTGACGGTTTAGAGGATTTTGGGGATTTCACTAGCTGGGGACTCTTTGCCAGTGAAACTTGAGGTTTAAACAGACCCCTAAGGATCAATTTGTTCTTTCGCTCCTGCAGGACTCTTGGACTAAAGGCATGGCAGATAGAACAAGAGTCCTGCAGGTGAACAGTGCCCAAACAATAAACGCAACTAGTGTGCCCGTCTGTCAGAGACATTTTCTGACAACACGAGTCACACTTTTTAAAACCAGATACTTTAGCTTCCTTAGACATAACTCAACCACAAAAAAACAAGTACCAGAAGAAAAACACAGATAGAAAAAATTCTACTCTAGTCAAAGTACACCAGACTATATATATATATATATATGAAAACAATCTCTTTTTTTTTAAATGATAACAAAACAGAAGGAAAGGAGAGCCTCTAAGTTAAATGGCTGTCCTTGGGAAGGGAGTGGGGGAGAACTCTCTAACTTAAACGAGTTCTAATTAAAAAGGGACTATGAAAGAACAAAGTACTCAACGCACACAGTGAATAAAACTAAGAAAGTTAAATTATCTAATAGTTTTATGGAATATAAGAATATATTTCTACACAAAAAATTTGAAAATACAAGCCTGAGCCAGAAAACGACACACCTCGCAGCTGAAGCGGCAAACGAGATCTGGGTAGCTGAGGCATCATGGGATAAGGGGTAGCCTCAAGCCAGTAAACAGCTCTCGAGCTATTGAAGATGGTCGAGTCAGTGCCGAGGATCGGCTCCGATCCCAAACAGCAAGAATGAAGGTGAGATAGACAACTTAACATTGTGTAGTTTTCTGGCAAATGACTGGGGATTGAAGTAATTAAATAATGACAGGCATTTGAGTTTTAGACTTCATATCGTTCAGATAATACATGCTAATGGAAACCCTGTTGTTCTAGCAACTTTCTAAGTTTAACAGATCAATATTTAAAATCTGTCCTTATTTTTAGTTGTTTGGCCCCCTTTATTTGTGGCTCTGTCAAGGTCTCTTGTGCAGAGAGGTTGAGAAGTATAATCGAGAGGTATGCAAACATCTTAACTGATGTTGCTTCTGCTTGGTATTGCTCTCACTCTTCACTCTCTGCCTCACACACAAACACAGTCTCTTCTGCTTTTGTGCATGCATTCAGTCACACACACACACACACACACACACACACACACACACACACACACACACACACACACACTTTTTTTTCATTTTCATTTATTTTTATTTTACACGCACTAAACAACAAAAGCGTTGCTCAGTAAGTATAAAATAACAGCTCAATTGATCTCACTGTTCACCCTCTCTCATACACACATACACAGTCTCTTCTTCTTTCACACACACACACACACACACACACACACACACACACACACACACACACACACACACACACACACACATTCTGCTTTCATGCACACATTCACTCACACATGCAGACAGAAATGTAAACACACACACACACACACACACACACACACACACACACACACACACACACACACACACACACACACACACATACCTTTTTCTGAACAGTCAGGCTCCCAACATAAAACTTTTATTCTTTCTGTGTGGCCCAGTACCAAATGATCCACAGCGTGCTATGCATCCGCAGCCTGGTGGTTTTGGACTACCGCACTACAATAATGAAAAAGGGGGAAAAGAAACCCCAATGGGGCATTTATCTGAAGATGGCTTGGCAACCAACAGAGCAGAAAGATGCTCAGACTGATGTTCGACAACGGCGTTCAGATTGGCAGCAAAGAAGTTCCGAGTGTTTGCACCAATATGTCACATTTATGCCCTACACCTTAAGTGGGCAGCATATATTTGATGTACATGACCTGTAAAATCTAAAGGCTTTGGTATACCGGCAGGATATCGGGCTATCCTTGGCAGGAGATCCCTTATGTAAAGAATACTGCAGCAGTAATATGAAAGGACATCATTAGATAGAGATACTCTCCACACCATGCCCTAAAAGCATTTTACAAGACCCAAAGCCAGTACCCTCAGCACTCACACATAGCTCTTTATTTTCATGTTAGTCCTCTGTATGACCACTAGACATCAGAGATACTTCTATCATTTCATTTTAAGTCTTTAGAGGAAAAAAAAGTTAAAGTAAAAGGGGATGAAAAGTTTCCAACCCTGCACAGTTGACCCACAAAGTTGTTTGTCAAGCAGGAGCCTTAATCCTCTACGCTAACTGATCAGTTAGTGTAACAAGGTATTTTTTACATAAGTAGCATGAAACTCTAATGTCTGGCATCATTCAGTCACTGCAATGGTCCATGAAGTATGAGAGACAGAGAAAGTACAGTTGTGTACACTTACCATAAATGTAGATGTTCGAGTGTATTCACTGTTACAGTCATTACATTTGGGTAATCCTGCTGGCAGGTTGCCCTCAGTCGGCCTGAATTCCAAAGTCCTGGGTCCTGCGTCGGCTGTCGTCGCACCTTCTCCAACATCAGGTCATCAGAGGTATAAAAGAAGCAGCTGACGCCATTTTCTTTAGTTTTTCTTGCCCCAGATGTCAGGTGCCCCCTAAAAGGTAGGCAAAATTTATATCTATATATAAAATTACATGCAGCAAAATGAACTTTACCTTCATCCACAAGCAAATACACCATACAGGTTGTATAAATCAGGGAAGGAAAGATAGGTTCCATCAGAAGAAAAGGGGGAAAGGCGGGTGGGTAACCTGGACTGCAACAGTGAATACACTCGAACATCTACATTTATGGTAAGTGTACACAACTGTACTATGTTCTTCGTGTTTCACTGTTGCAGTCATTACATTTGGGTAGATTCCCAAAGCTATGGTTGGGAGGCTGGAGCTAAACAGCATTAATAGCGGCTATAAGACCCTGCAGAACTGCAGTGGCAAAGCCTGCCCTGGATTTAGAGTAAAGTGGCAGATGATAGTGCTTTGTAAAGGTGTGCACTGAACTCCAAGTAGCTGCCTCTAAAATGTCCTTGGTTGGTAATCCCCTGAGAAAGGCTGCTGAAGTGGCTGCAGATCTGGTGGAATGTGGCCTAATGCCCTTAGGCAATGGCTTGCCATGGTATACGTAGCAGAAACAAATGCAGTGGCCTATCCACTTTAAAATACTCTGCTTTGAGATAGCCTTTCCTTGTGATCCTGCAGCATATGCCACTAGTAATTGCTCTGTCTTTTTGAATACTTTGGTTCTGTCCAAGTAGAATCTAAGCTGTCTGTGTACGTCCAAAGAATGTAGAATTTTTTCCCCACTGTTTTGTGGATTTGGGTAGAAAGGTGGCAGATGAATGGTTTGATTAAGAGCCACACTGGACACCACTTTAGGCATAAATGTTGGGTTTGTCCTCAGGGAGACTCTGTCCGGATAAAAAATGATAAAAGGTTCCACAGCCATGAGTGCCTGTAGCTCTGAAACTCGTCTTGCAGAAGTTATTGCTAGGAGCAGAGCTGTTTTCCAAGATAAAAAAAGTTATATCCACAGTAGCAGCTGGCTCAAAAGGAGGCAGGGTGAGTTTTTCCAAGATGTAGTTGAGGTCCTATGCAGGCATTGGTGATCTCCTTGGAGGCCTTAAATTTTTGGCTCCTCTGAGGTACTGTTTTAATAAGGGATGAGAAAAGATTGGTGGCTCTGCATTGTAATGGGCCAAAATGGCAGAGGCATGAATTTTAATAGATGAGAAAGATAGGCCTTTGCCCAGCATCTCAGTTAAGTATTGTACAATCTGAGGAATATTTGGCACAGTTGTATCTGTTCCTTGTGCCTGGTTCCAAGCACAGAATCTCTTCCATTTCCCAGCATAAGATTTTCTAGTACTAGGCCTTCTAGCTTCCAAAATGACATCCATCACAGCTTTGCTGAGAGGTGTGTTTTGTATGACTACGTTATTCGCCATGCTGCCAGGTTTAAAGTTCTGAGCTGGCTGTGCAGGATCTGATTGTTTTGCTGGGATAGTAGATGCAGTGCTTGAGGTAAGGTCCAAGCTGGGCATTGAGACAAACTCCTTAATATTGGGTAACAGTGCTGGCGGGGCCAATCTGGTGCAATCAGAATCATCTTTGGCTTCTCCTGTCTGACCTTTAGGAGTACCTTGGGGAAGAGAGGCAGAGGGGGAAAGGCATATACTGATAGGTTTTTCCAGCTGAAGGATAGGGCGTCCACTTTCCATGCTTGTCTGTGATAAATCCTTGTGCAGAATCTCTTTAGTTGGTAGTTGTGAGGGGAGGCAAATAGATCTATGTCCGGGCATCCCCATTTCCTTGTTATCATGTTGAAGACTTGTGGATCCAGCTGCCACTCGTGGGGATCCATGAGGTTTCTGCTTAGTTCGTTTGCCAGAGTATTTTTCCTTCCTGACAGGAATTGTGCCTGCAGATGCACTTGGTAAGTCAATGCTGTGTCCCACAAAGTCATAGCTAGTCTGCAAAGGGGGTAAGAATGTGTGCCCCCCTGCTTGTTTATATACCACATGACCGTGGTGTTGTCTGTCTTTATTAGTAATTGTCCTGGATGAAGTAGGTTCTTGAAGGCTGTCAGGGCATTCTGAACAGTTAGCATCTCTTTTTGATGGATATGTAGATGCATTTGGTTTGAGTTACATGCTCCCTGAATGCATCTTCATGCCATGTGGGCCCCCCAGGCATAATCTGATGCATCTGTTGTTAGTGTCTGCCTGGCTGGTGGTAATGTGAATGGCTGTCCCTTGTTTTGGTGACAAGCCTTTGCCCACCATCGAAACTCCTGTTGCAGGCAGGGAATGAGAGTAATTATGGTTTCCAGGCTGTGGCAATGTTGAGTCCAAACACTTTTTAGGTATCATTGAAGTTTCCTCATATGCAGTCTTGCATATGGAATTAATAGGATGCAGGATGCCATGAAGCCCAAAGCCTGCAGAATTTTTCTTGCAGATAACTGGGCCTTTGTTGCTAACATGTTGAAATAGGTAGTCAGTTGCCTAGGTCTGTCTGGCGTGAGATAAGCCATCTGGGCAGTTGTATTTAAGCTTGCACCCAGGAAAATTATCTCTTGAGAGGGTACTAGTTTTGATTTCTTTTCGTTGACTGTGTACCCTAGGCATGTTAGAAGTTTTTTCACAAACGCCAGATGCTGTAATAGGATGTCCTTGTTCTCTGCTTGAATTAGACAGTCGTCCAAGTAAGGGTATATTTGTATTTCTCTTTGTCTGAAGCATGCAATTACTGGTGTCAGGCACTTTGTAAAAACCCTGGGTGCAGTAGATAAGCCAAAAGGCAGTGCAGAGAATTGGTAATGCATTGAGCCAGCCTTGAATCTGAGGTATCTTCTGCATATTTGTCTGATTTGGACATGCAGGTATGCCTCTTTTAGGTCTAAAGTTACAAGCCAAGCGTTCTTGCCCAGAATGGGCAGCCCTGCTGCAAAGTCAACATTTTGAATTTTGGAATATCCAGGTATGCGTTCAGAATCCATAGGTCCAGTATTGGTCTCAAGGCCTTGTCCTTTCTGGGCACTAAGAACAGTCTTGAGTAAAATCCTTTCCCCCACTCTTGCTCTGGCACTTGTTGAATGGCCCTCATGTAAATGACGGATGAGACTTGTTTTTGTGCCTCTGCCCATTGATTTTTTGGCAGATCTGGCCAGCCGTTTGCCTTTGGCAGGGTATGGAAATGGAACTTGTAGCCTTGTAACACTATATTTAGAACCCACTTGTCATGAGTTATAATGTGCCAATTTTGAAAAAAAAGTGCTAATTTTTCCCCCTAAGGGTGTGGCCAGGTAATAAGTGCTTGGTGCAGGCAGGGGGAAGTCACTGGGGCTGTTCCCTGTAAGGTTGTGATTTGTCTTCTCCACTTTTGGAGGTAGAAACACCCCATTGCTTTGACCTGCATGAACCTTGCGGCTGGAATCTGCCTCTAGGGCATCTGGGTTTGCCTCTTTGAGGTCTGTCTGACACAGGAAAGGACCACTTCTTTGTTGGCCAGTGTCTACTAAACCTAGGTGGTTGTACTTCTAAGAAATCTTTGACCGTTTGCATAGATTTAGCTTTGTCCTCCATTTTCTTTAACACCTCTTCTGCCTTAACACCAAAGTATCATGCTGTAAAGGTGCATCTAATAATTTAACTTTGACATGATCAGGCAGATTTTGTTCCTTTAACCAAGCATGCCTTCTAATTACAGAACCCGTAACTGCAGCCCTGCAGGAGGCCTCCAAAGAATCAAAATCACATTGCAAAATATGCTTTCCAACTTGTTCAGCTGCATGCAACAAGTCCTACATTTCCTTGTTTTCTGCACATTCAGAGTTTAATAATGTTTTCTGTTTAAGCAATGCCATGATATGTTGCTGATATTTGAGCATATGAAACTGAAAGTTTAAGGCCCTTATAGCCAAGGTAGCAGATGTGTAAACCTTTTTTCCCCATCTGTCCAGTGCCCTGGAATCCCTGTCAGAAGGGGTAGGGCTTTTTGCAGCGGAAGCCTTAACTCCCTTGGGACCCTGAGAAATAGTTTCTGGGTCAGCAGCAGGGTTTTTAAAAAGGAATTTATGTGAGTCAGGAACCCTGTAATATCTGTCAGGCTTAACAGGAGCTGGAGGTAAGGAGACAGGAGTAAGGCTAGACCCCCAAAAACACATCATCTACAATGTCTAACACAGGGGGGATAGCAAGTGGCTTGTGCTGAGGTAGTAACAGGAAATCCCTGAGCCTCTTTTTAGATTCTGAAAAATCTTGGCTCTCCCAGTGGAAATGCTCCCTCATGGTATGTAAGGTTTCCCCAAAGGAATAGTCCTCAGGAGAAGAAGCTGAAGGTATGGATTCTTCAGCATCAGAATCCTCATGGGGGGAAAAGAATATTCCTGATCAGAAGAGGAATCAGAAGAAATGGAAACCTGATCTGAAGATGCATAGTCAGGCTGTTGCCTAGGCCTCTTATCAGGAGGGGGATGGGAACCCCTGATCAAGGTAATCAAGTCTTCGGCCATTTTGAGCATCTGTTTTTTGGGCATGGAGGCCTGTCCACGTGCCTTAGAAGGAGCTTTAGTCTTTGCCTTTGAAGTCGGTTTAATGTATAGATGTTTGGGTCTGAATACACCCTCAGAAGCCGGTGCCTACTCAGTGGCTCCGGACCCATCTGAAGGATTGGTGTCAGAGGCTTCAGTACCATGAATTTCCAGCGGCATGGCTGACTCCATGTAGGAGTCGGTAGCGGCCTGCAACTCTAAAGTAGTGGTCGTCAGGGGCTGCGAAAGCACCTCACTGAGAACCGGTGAACCGGCGACTGGCTTAGGAGAAGCTTTGTTGTCGGTTTTGGGCCTCTGGTGTCTTTCTTTTTCTTTTCTTTGTGTTTTTGTGAATTCCGGTAGTTGGATGGCTTTCCGACGACATTTCTGGATAATTAAACCTGCATCCAAAGTAGTTCAAAGCAAAATCATACCATCGCTTAATAGTGCATTGGTTAAATCTAGCACAAAACCGACAGCCCTGATAGTTATGATCGGGGCCTAGGCAAGGAATACAGTAAGAATGAAAGTCCTTATGAGGTATTTGCTTCCCACAAGAAATACAATTATTAACTTTTTCTGACATCGGTTCTGGAGCAAGAAAAAAGTTTCCCAAACGGGGTACTTAGCATTATAGAAGACTTCGGATCTGAAATTCGAAGTCGAAAATCTCAGGAGTCGGCCGACCGACCCTTGCAAACTGCTTCTGCTTTGGGCACCACGCTGCAAGGAAAGACTAAAGAAAATGGCGTCGGCTGCCTCTTTTATACCCCTAATGACCTGACATCAGGGAAGGTGCGACAACAGCCGACGCAGGACCCAGGACTTTGGAATTCAGGCCGACTGAGGGCAACCTGCCAGCAGCATTACCCAAATGTAATGACTGCAACAGTGAAACACGAGGAACATCATGTAAGACATAACAGCAGGAGCTTTCTGTAAAATCAGGGACAGATGAGAGGGATGGGGGTGTGGCTGCATGAAGTGAGGCTTCGGGACAAAGACAGAAGGAAGACTAGATGACACTAGTAAGAATTTTTAAACTATTACTTGGACTCACTTAAAAAGTTAACAGAATAGCAGTTCTAGTATCATGATGCACTTTGTGATCAATACGAAGTATGAAATTCTAATGCCTGGCATCACTGACTGACCTAAGCATCAATGATTTATGAGGGCAGGGAAATAAATAAGGAGAGACAGACGGGACGTTGTGCCAACTCTGAAACAGGGAAGAGGCATGTTGTGTGTGTTTGTGGGTGTGTGGGATAGGGAATGAACAGGGATGCCTGTGCCACTGTGAACCATGTGCCACCAGTGTTGACTACTACAGGAAAGTGTTGATTTGCACTCGCAGTAGTTACGGGTAATTCAGAGACAAGCAAATTAACCACTAAGGAGGTCTTTTTCTTATTCATTCAAGCCTATTGCACATTTTTCGTATACTTCCAGTTAACACCTATAGCTCCTCATAGTGTCCAAACCTTCCTTGGGTCTCGCTTTTTAACTAAGTGACTTACCAGCTTATAACAGGCAGAATTAGAAAGGGAAAGGATTTATTAATAAAAAAGCGCTACGATTGTTAATCTAGGATGTCCTGCAGTAGAAAAGCTTTGATTATCTTATTCTTTTTAAGGTGATTTTTCAGAAAGTACTCTGGAATGCAAGGATGTAAGAGGTGCACACCACACCACATAGGTGTTAATGATTAAATGCAAAAAGGTCTCTGAATTGCATTTTCAGTTCCTTTTTGACGCAGCTTTAACACTGACAGCACGTTTCTTTCTGAATTCCTGGGTGCAAGTTTCTTGCTGCATACATTTAGCCACATTTACAGTGAATATAAAACTCACAAAAGCAGAGAGAACTTTGTTAGGACAATAGATTGGAATTAGCATAAACCACTACTTACTTAAAATTCTAAAGTAATAGTTCTTCAAAGAGAAGAGTACATAATGCTGTGTGCCTTAAATGAAAGCAATCATCAATGCGATTTTACATCAGCATTAATTAAGATACTATTAAACCCACTTCATTTAGAGAAAAGCCTTTTGTTTGCATTGCCAGGATAATTACTAAGTGCATACATATTAAATGCAAATCCGTATTGCATGACTATTTCACAATATACTATATGGAAGGGGTGAGGCAACATAATGCCTTATACATGTTATCCTCACACAAAGTTAAATAACACTTCAATCAAGGAAAAGAAAATAGTGTGAGAAAATACTATTGCTGAGGAATGCAACATGTTATACAGTGCATTTAGGAGAACCAGTAATAAATATTTACTTTTTCATCCCTGAACTCAGAGCACCAGAGAAGGCAAACAAATGGAGAGAGGTAGGCTGCTAAATAAAGGAAACTATGGAGCAAAAAAACTGGAAACTGAGGTAAATCTAAACAAATCAAAGCAGATATAAAGAAACGGAAAAGGAAAACTGAAATGGTTAACCTTCTGATCCTCTCTATTTTTCAACAGGTTATGGAAGCGAGAAGGATAGGGCACAGTTCCCCAATCTAGGCTATAACTTAGATGGTAAATACCAAGATATAAGAAAGAAAAGAATGGTTACGGGGCAAGTAATAATACACGTTTTAGTACAACCTTTAATCAGAGAATAAAAAATGGAAAAAGTTTGCACCTTAATTTTTCAGCATTGTAGATGACTGGTTTCTCTTCCTATTCCAAACCACATTTAAGTGAAGCTATTTATTTTGCTAAAAGGCTAGAAAGTTATCTCTCAATCTACAGTGTAACAAATATAAGTTAATCAAAGCTCTGTCAGAGATATGCCTCATGGCATTTCAATGGAAGGTTATCAAAATGTCAAGGATAAAGTAATATGAAGATAAATCAGATTGCATCTGGTGCCTGCGCACCTGCATAACTGCTCTGACTCTTAAAAAAGTGCATATTATTATTTATCCACAGTACCCATTTTACCCTATTCTGGGATTTCAAAACAGCTGCAGAAGCTACATAATACCCACAAACTACCTTTGGTATAAAGGCATACACAGTAGGGAAGAAAAATATGCACATAAACTGAAACATTTAGCTGTCCTGAATTATGTTCACACACACCTTTGGAAGATCAAAAATTATACCATGTTATGTTAGTAATAAACTACAGATGAACTACATCAGAAGACCCAGGTTTGATTCTCACAAAGTGCACAGTGTCTAACTCAACATAGGTCATTTAATCATTCACTTTGCTCCTGGGCTGTTTCAGAAAATAGCCAATTGTTTTAATGTACTTTGCTAGCTTCTAACAGAATAAATAGTAATTGTGGTAGATATGCAACTTTCTTATGTTGTTGTTTTTGTTTATTTTACATATGATTACTGGGAGAGTCCGACTGAGCAAGAAACCCATTTTTAGTGGAGGTTCAGGAAGAAAAGCTCCACAATGGTTAGTACAGTCAATGCAATAAACACAAGTTATTTAAGTACAAACTATTGTATGCTAACACAGTAAAATCAGCATAGGATAAACATACAATAAAATAGAACAGCATAGGAGAAAAGTACAGTTGTGTACCTACCATAAATGTAGATGTTCGAGTGTATTCACTGTTGCAATCATTACTCTTGGGTTATCCTGCTGGCAGGCTACCTGCAGTCGGCCTGAATTCCAAAGTCTTGGTCCGGCGTCGGTTGCTGTCGCCTCTTCCCTGACGTCAGTGCGCCAGTGGTATAAAAGATGCAGCCGACGCCATTTTCTTCAGTTTTTCTTGCCCCAGATGTCAGATGCCCCCAAAAGGGTAGGCAAAAACATTGCTTATAAAAGCATGCACTAAAATAAACAATACCTTCATCTGCAAGCAAATACACCACATAGGTTGTATAGGATAGAGAAGTACAGATAAGTCCCAGCAAAGAAAGGGGGATGGTGGGTAACCTGGACTGCAACAGTGAATACACTCGAACATCTACATTTATGGTAGGTACACAACTGTACTATGTTCATCGTGTTTCACTGTTGCAGTCATTACTCTTGGGTTGAATCCCAAAGCTGAGGTTGGGCGGCTGGGTCTAAATAGAATTAGGAGTGGTTATAAGGCCCTGCAAAACTGCAGTGGCAAAGCCTGCTCTGGATTTAGAGTAAAGAGGTAAGTGGTAGTGCTTAGTAAAAGTGTGCACTAAAGTTCAAGTTCTAGCCTCCAAAATATCCTTGGTTGGTACTCCTCTGAGGTGGCTGCTGCCCTGGCAGAATGTGGTCTAATGCCCTTAGGCACTGATTTGCCATGTTGCGAATAGCAGAAACGAATGCAGTGTCCTATCCATTTTGAAATAGTCTGCTTTGAGATAGCCTTTCCTTGTGATCCTGCAGCATATGCCACTAAAAGTTGCTCAGTCTTTCTGAAAGCTTTAGTTTTGTCCAAGTAGAAGCGTAGCTGTCTGTGTATGTCCAAAGAATGCAGAAGTCTCCCCCTTTATTCTGTGGGTTTGGGTAAAAAGTAGGCAAATGAATGGTTTGGTTAAGAGCCACACTGGACACTACCTTAGGCATAAATGTTGGGTTTGTCCTTAGAGAAACCCTGTCCAGATGGAAAATAATAAAAGGTTCCACAGCCATGAATGCCTGTAACTCTGAGACTCTTCTTGCTGAAGTTATTGTTAGGAGCAGAGCTGTTTTCCATGATAAGAATTTTATCTCAGCTGTATTGGCTGGCTCAAAAGGAGGCAGTGTGAGTTTTTCTAAGACAAAATTGAGGTCCCATGCAGGTATTGGTGCTCTCCTTGGAGGTCTTATGTTTTTGGCCCCCCTGAGGAACTGCCTAAGCAATGGATGTGAAAAAATAGGTGGGTCTGTATTGTAATGAGCTGAAATGGCAGAGGCATGGATCTTAATTGATGAGAAGGATAGGCCTTTGCCCAGCATCTCAGTTAGATATTGTAAAATCTGAGGAATATTTGGAACAAGCATGTCAATTCCTTGTGCCTGGTTCCAAGCACAGAATCTCTTCCATTTTTATGCGTAAGATTTTCTGGTGCTGGGCCTCCTGGCCTCCAAAATAACATCCATAACCGCTTTAGAGAGAGGTGTATTCTGAATGGTTACACTATCCTCCATGCAGCTAGATTTAGAGTTCTGAGTTGGCTGTGCAGGATCTGAATGTTTTGTTGGGTCAGTAAATGAGGAATTTGAGGCAATGTCCAGGCTGGGCCTTGGGACAAGCTCCTTAGGATTGGGTACCAGTGTTGGCGTGGCCAATCCGGGGCAATCAGTATCAATTGTGGCTTCTCTTGTCTGACCTTTAGAAGTACCTTGGGGAGGAGAGGCAGTGGAGGAAAGGCATATACTGTAAGGTTGTTCCAGATGAATGACAAAGCATCCACTTTCCATGCTTGTTTGTGATAAGTCCTTGTGCAGAATCTCTGAAGTTGACAGTTGTGAGGAGAGGCAAAAAGATCTATGTCTGGGCATCCCCATTTCCTTGTTATCATGCTGAAGATTTGTGGATCTAGTTTCCACTCGTGAGGATCCATGAGGTTTCTGCTTAGTTCGTCTGCCAGAGCATTTGTTTTTACTGGCAGGAATTGTGATATCAGGTGTACTTGGTAGGTCAATGCTGTGTTCCACAAAATCATGGCTTGTCTGCAGAGGGGGTAGGAATGTGTGCCCCCCTGCTTGTTTATGTACCACATGACTGTGGTGTTGTCCGTCTTTATCAGCAGCTGTCCTGGATGAAGTAGGTCCTTTAAGGCTGTCAGGGCATTTTGTACAGCTAGCATCTCTTTTTGACTGATGTGTAGATGCCTTTGGCTTGGGGGCCATGTGCCCTGAATACTTTTTTCTGCCATGGCCCCCCCAGGCATAATCTGATGAATCTGTTGTTAGTGTTTGCCTGGCTGTGGGTAAAGTGAATGGCTGTCCCTTGTTGTGGTGACAGGCCTGTGCCCACCATCAAAACTCCTGTTGCAGGCAGGGAATGAGTGAAATTAATGATTCCAGGCTGTGGCAATGTGGCAAAACACTTTTTAGATACCATTGTAGTTTCCTCATATGGAGTCTTGCATATGGAATTAGCAGAATGCAGGAGGCCATGTAGCCCAGAGCCTGTATTTTTCTTGCAGATAACTGGGTCTTTGTTGTCATGCTTTCGAAGTAAGAAGTCAGTTGCAATTGTTTGTCTGGGGTGAGATAAGCCATCTGGGCAGTTGTATTTAAGCTTGCACCCAGGAATATTATCTCTTAAGAGGGTACTAGTTTTGATTTTTTTTATTTACTGTGTACCCTAGGCAAATGAGTAATCTTTTTACAAACGCCAGATGCTTTAGTAGAATGTCTTTGGTCTCTGCTTGAATAAGGCAGTCGTCCAAGTAGGGATATATTTGAATTCCTCTTTGTCTGCAAAATGCAATTACTGGTGCCAGGCATTTTGTGAAGACCCTGGCAGCAGTAGATAAGCTAAAGGGCAGTGCAGAGAATTGGTAGTGCATTGAGCCAGCTATGAATCTGAGGTATCTTCTGCAAGACTGTCTGATTGGGACATGCAGGTATGCCTCTTTGAGGTCCAAAGTTACAAGCCAAGCCTTCTTGCCCAGCATGGGCAGAAGCTGCTGCAGAGTCAACATTTTGAATTTCGGAACATCCAGAAAAGTATTTAGAATAGACAGGTCCAGAATTGGTCTCCATGTTTTGTCCTTTCTTGGTACTAAGAAAAGTCTTGAGTAAAATCCTTGTCCCTGCTCTTGTTGTGGCACTGGCTGAATAGCCCTCATGTCCATGAGAGATGAAACTTGGTTTTGTGCCTCTGCCCATTGATTGTGTGGCAGGTCTGGCATACCTTTTGCCTTTGGAAGGGTGTGAAAGTTGAACCTGTAGCCCTGAGAGACTATATTTAAGACCCATTTGTCCTGGGTGATCATGTGCCAATTTTGTGAAAAAAAGTGCTAGCTTTACCCCTAAGGGTGCTGCCAAAAGATAAATGCTTGACATTGGCAGAGGGAAGTCATTGGGACTGTTTCCTGTATGGCTGTGATTTGTCTTCTCCGCTTTTGGAGGTAGAAGCACCCCATTGTTTGGGCCTGTATGAGCCCTGGGGCTGTTGTCTGCCTCTAGGGCATCTGTATCTGCCTCTTTGTGGCTTGTCTGACACAGGAAAGGACCAGTTCTTAGAAGGCCAGTTCCTGCTAAATCTAGGTGGCTGTACCTGTAAGAAATCCTTCACTGTCTGCATAGATTTTGCTTTATCCTCCATTTTCTTCAACACCTCTTCTGCCTTAACACCAAACAAAGTATCTTGCTGTAATGGAGCATCCAATAATTTTGCTTTAGCATGATCAGGCAGTCTGTTCCTTTAACCAAGCATGCCTTCTAATGACAAAACCTGTTACAGCAGCCCTGCAAGAGGCCTCCAGTGAATCATAACCACATTGCAAAGTATGTTTTCCCACTTGTTCAGCTGCATGTAATAAATCCTGCAATTCCTTGTTCTCAGAACATTCAGAATTTGTCAACATTTTCTCTTTTAACAGAGACATTAAGTATTGCTGATATTTAAGCATATGAAACTGACAATTTAAAGCCCTTACAGCCAAGGTAGCAGAAGTGTAAACTTTTTCCCCCATCTGTCCAGTGCCCTAGAATCTCTATCTGAGGGGACAGGGTTTTTTGCAGTAGCAGCCTTGACCCCTTTGGGACCCTGAGAAATAGTTTCTGGGTCAGCAGCAGGGCTTTTATATAGAAATTTATGAGAATCTGGAACCCTGTAGTATCTGTCTGGCTTAACAGGTGCAGGAGGTAAAGAGTCGGGAGACAGGCCGGACTCTGAAAATACATCACCTACAATGTCTAGAACAGGAGGAATAACAAGAGGTCTGGGCTGAGGTAGTAAAAGAAAGCCTCTGAGCCTTTTCTTAGAATCTGAATAATCTTGGCTCTCCCAGTGGAAATGCTCCCTCATGGTATGCAGGGTTTCCCCAAATGAGTAATCCTCAGGAGGAGAAGCTGAAGGAATAGATTCTTCAGCATCAGAATCCTCATAGGGAGGAATACAGTATCCCTGTTCTGAAGAGGAGTCAGAGGAAATGGAAACCTGATCAGAGGAATCATATTCAGTGTCTTGCCTAGGCCTCTTATCAGGAGGGGGATGGGAACCCCTGATCAAAGCAATTAGGTCTTCGGCCATTTTGAGCATCTGTTTCTTAGGCATGGAAGTCTGTCCTGGGGAATGCTGTACTTGTTTCCTTGTCTTTAAAACTGTTTTAGTCTTTATCTTGGATGCTGAAGCTGGCTTGATATAAAGCTGTGTAGGTCTGAAAACACCCTCAGAAGCCAATGCCTGCTCAGCGGCTCCGGACCCATCTGAGGGATTAATTTCCGAAGGCCCAATACCTTGAGTATCCAGAGGCATAGTTGTCTCCACGTGGGAGTCGGAGGCGGCCTGTGGCTCTGAGGTAGCGGGTGTCAGGGGCTGCAAAAGCACCTCACTGAGAACCGGCGACTGGCCTAGAAGAGGCTTCGTCGGTTTTGGACCTCAGATGCCTGTCCTTTTCTTTTTCCTTGCACTTTTTATGAACTGCGGTCGTCGGATGTTCCAACGGCATTATGTAGTTAAACCTTCGACCAAAGTAATGAAAAGCAAAATTGTACCGACGCTTAAAAGTGCATTGGTTAAATCTAGCACAAAACCGACAACTAGCAATGTCGTGGTCAGGGCCTAGACAAGGAATACAGTAAGAATGAAAATCCTTATGAGGTATTTGCTTCCCACAAGAAATACAATTGTTAACTTTTTCTGACATCGGTCTGGAGCAAGAAAAAAAGTTTCCCCAATGGGGTACTTAGCTTTATATAAGACTTCGGATCTGAAATTCAATTTCGAAAATCTCAGCAGTCGGCCGACCGGCCTTGCGAACTGCTTTTGCTTCAGGTACCGCGTGGCAAGAAAGACTGAAGAAAATGGTGTCGGCTGCATCTTTTATACCCCTGGCACACTGACGTCAGGGAAGAGGCGACAGCAACCGACGCCGGACCAAGACTTTGGAATTCAGGCCGACTGCAGGTAGCCTGCCAGCAGGATAACCCAAGAGTAATGACTGCAACAGTGAAACAAGATGAACATCATACTACACAGGTTTGGGGCGATACATTCAGTTATATGGTTACAACGGTTAGTACAATAAATACAAGTTATTTAATTACAGAACAAAAGAAATGAGCTGCTGTATGCTTACACATAGTAGCAAACACAAACAACCAAACCAAAAACCACCTCCAGAGGAAGCCTTAATAGGCAAAAATAGTAAAATGAAAAAAAGGCTTCCACCACAACGAAAAGTTCACTGAGAAGTTCTGTTAAAATGTAGGCTTTAATAAAACGGAGAAATAAAAAGCACAAATTGTGCTGTTCAAGTTGCAGGTCAAACAGGATAAGCGCTTTCAGTTAAAAAACCTTCTTCAGATCCTAGTGTGTAGACCTGACTTACTGCTGTTAAATAAAGATCCTTAATTGCTCAACCAATCACATACAGCAATCAGATGCACGCCTTCCTTAAGCCTCCATTTCATTTCTTAATTAGGCTTCTCTCTTTCAAAATAGGTTTAATAGGAACTACTCTGTTGAGCCCTGGAAATAAATTAGCTCTGAGGTTCATGATCCATTTGCTTTCTTCCTTTTCAGTTTTGTTGACAATGTCTCCTCCTTGGAGGTTAGTAGTCACATCTGAGATAACCATAAAGCTAAATGAATGCCCTGGATTTTCAGACACATGTCCATATAGGGCATTGGTTACCACTTTATTCTTGATGTCTAACAGGTGGCGAAGTATCCGTTCCTTAAACTTTCTATTGGTCTTTCCTACATAATAGGCTTGGCACAAATTACAAGTGCCAACATATATAACATTCTTGGTGTTGCAGTTAGCAAAACCAGAGAACTTATAGCATTTGTTTGTTACCGGATGAACAAAACTGTTGGAACATTTAATGGGGCTGCAAGCTTTGCAAAAGCCACATTTCCAAGTTCCTAACCTATTTCCTCCTTCTGTACTCTGCTTGTTAGGTATTCCATCATAGTTGCACAATAAATCCTTTAAGTTCTTCTTGTTTTTATAACCAAACTTAGGTGTTTCCCCTACTATTCTCTTAATTTTACTGTCAGCAGTTAAGACTGGCCAGAATTTCTTGATGGTTTCACGGACATCAAAGGAGTCAGTGCTGTAGGTCATCATGCATCTGAGACTGTTGCTGTTTCCACCTTTCTTCACATCACTCTGCTTCCATTTTGAGTAGTACGGTTGCCCTTTGTTGTATCGAATGGACATTGCTTTGCCTTTACTCATGATTAATTGTTTTTCATTATAGCCTCTTGAAGCAAAATTCTGTAAGAGTTTGTCTTGTTCCTGCAGAAAATCATCATCGTCTGTACAGAGCTTGGATATCCTGGTCACTTGATTTTCAACAATATTCTGAAAAACATGTCTCGGGTGCATGCTATTGTAGTGTAGCATATGGTTCCTCCAATTTGGTTTCCTGAATATAGTGGTGCTAATTCCTTTGCTATTATTCATTGAAATTTTCACGTCTAAGAACTCAATCTCATTTGCTGACATTTTCACTTCGAATCTTAGAAAGCTAGTCATACTTGTTAAATAGTCGACAAAATCATTTAGGCGTTGCATACTGCCCTTCAATAGGAATATAACATCATCCACAAACCTGTTGTAAAAGATGATGCATTCCTTCCATTCATTTTTCGTATCCATTTCCCATTGCCTTTCCCATTCAGCTAGGACTATATTGGCATAGCTGTTCGCACAGGGGGTGCCCATTGCTACCCCCCATTTTTGCCAATAGTAGCTCTCACCATAGAGGAACACATTGCTCTCCAGGACCAATTCCAGGAAGCTGCATACTAGATTCACATCCATGTTTACTTCAAAATGAGAGGCAAAGTCCCTTACTGCTTCTATTCCTAGATCGTTGGGTATGCAAGTGAATAAATTGTTGACATCCATCGTCACCAAAATGAGGTTGTCTATGGAGCTTTCTTGCTCCATTCTTTCATACAGTCTCTCCAGCAGCTGACCAGTGTCCCTCAATACAGTATGTGTGAAAGGCAACAACTTCTTGAGTTCAGTTTCCACATAGATTGAAATGGGCTCAGTGACCCATCCTCTCCCCGAAACTATCGGTCTCAGAGGGGGGTCAACACTGTTCTTATGAATCTTAGGCAACCCTTTGATAACAGGTATAGTTGGATATACCATTTCAAGAAAGTCATATAGATTTTTATCAATTGCTGTAGTCATTAATTTGTCAAACAGGACATTCTTTACTGAGGAAATCAATCTGTCTACTTGATACTTGGTATTCCAAGGCTTTCTCTCTCTCTCTTTCCTGACGCAGGATGAATAAAATTATTCTATTAAGGGACTTTAATCTGAAATATCTTGGCCATAACAGATGGTCACTGTTGTTGCATTACATCTTCTTTTTAAAAAAAAAACATTTTTATTAAATTATCACTTAGGACATAGGCACACATACATTAACAGAAAACAAAACAAACCATGTTAACATTTTTCCATTTGCATATATTATACATTACATTTTTTTATAACACCTTGCATTCAGTCCATCTTTACATAAATTCATCATTTCCTTCCTTCCTTAAACCTCATTCTTCCTCCTGAACATTATTCCGCATGTACTGTTTTCACAAATTACATTCATTTCTATGTAATTTGCTTCTTCCCTTTTCTAAAGATCCCTCTTTCAGTTCCTTGATCTCTTTCACAATATCCAATACTTCAAATACAGTTGGTTTAGAGTTTAAGTTCCTAGCAATTGCTTTTTTTGGCACCCAACAAAAGACCTTACTATGTCTAGGCAATTTAGATTCCGTGTCACATCTTGAGAGAGTCACTTCCTTAGTTACAGACATTTGTTCCTCTAATATTTCTGACATGGGACTCTGTAAGGAATTTTAAACATCTGTCAACTCATTACAGTTCCAAAAACGTTCCCTGTTACCTCTTTATTCCACATTACACCTCTGACATTTGATATCTACCTCAGGAAAAAATCTTTAAGCCTGCTTGGGGTATAAAGATATCTATGCAAACACTTCAGAGCAAAAATCCTAAACTTTCTGGACTTTTTTGTATACGTCTTCCCATTGTTTCCTTGTAAATTACTTTTTTACTCTTTCTTCACAATATTTTCTAACTTCCTCTGATTGATTCTTATAATTATCATGAAATATTTTATATGTCCTACTAATTAACCCTTTATAACAAAAGCTTCTGCTATAGATTCATCTAAGAACTCTGCTAGTGCAGGTCTGTCACTCAGGATTCCTCTATCCCTTTTTCTTGGTCTATACTATGATGCCAATCCCTGGTAGAGAAGGCAGTATCTAAGAGTCTATATCATAACATTGAATATCACTAATTCTACATCTGAATATACTGAACACACTACATCGGAACAAAAGTAATCAGAAAAAAAAAGTGTTTTCCCCTCTGCACCCCAATTAAATATACTAACTAAGAGATAGCACAGCAGTAGGGAATAAGGAAAAACTCCTTATTCTAGCATTAGCAATCTCTCACTAACAGCCAGTAACTCACACAGAAGCCAAATCCTACACACACAAACATTCAAACACATGTACACAAGCACACACGCGCGCGCGCACACACACACATGCACGCATATATTCACACTCAAACACACACAGATTATCCATTTTCACTTGATTCTACATACATTGACAAAATAAGCTCAATGTAATGCAGAATCAAGTGAAAAATCAACTATTTGACCATCAAACAAACAAAAGTCACATAGTCTCTAACCTGCAGTACAAACGTCTTGCCTCATCCTACTCTTTTATATTTCCCTCTCTAGTTCTAATCAACAAAACACAGAGTTGCTTTTATCAAGACTCAAGAATACTCAAAAAAACATCAAAACCTCCTCGGAAAACAAATCACAAAGCCAGAAATCCGATAAATTAAAAAAAAATGTATTCACATGAAACTCAGTTAAGCGCTTTCATCTCACATATTGAGACTTCATTAGAAATGTAAAACATGACCATTACAACTTTTTAAACCCTTTGTCTCTATCCCATTGGTCAAACACCCAATAAATCACAAAACTTAATTCAATGTTCTCTCAAAGTAAAATATCGAACATTAAAAGCATTTAATTTAACTTAAAATCAAACTATTCATAATTAAATTTATATTTGTAAACTACCATAAAATCCATATAAAAATCTTTAAAAGCTTTCAATTAATACCTCCTGCATGCTACATTCATGATGCCTTAAAACTGTCAAGGACCAATCCACTTATAAAGCAGAATTAAAATCATGAAATTATTTGATTTTTGTTCTGTGTTTTGTTTTGTTTTATTTTTAGGAAAGCTGGAAACTAAAAACTAAAAGTAATGAATAAATAAAAAATATATTGCAAGTAAATTTATAATTTGACTGCTCTTAACTTCAAAACAGGGAACAAGGAAATGTGGTCATTAAGACCAGGGGGAACATTGGTGTTTAATCTCAACTGCCACAATAGCTCACAATACTCCCAAAAATGTTTCCATTGTCCCTTCATGGGACTTTGATCCACCTGTTCAATCATACAAAAATGAAAACTACTCTCCTCGCATTCCATGGAGTGTCTCACTAATGCGTTTGTAACCACCCCCTTCTTTATATCATTTTTATGTTCGTAAATTCTAACTTGCAAGTTTCTCTCTGTTTTCCCCACATTATATGAGAAACAGATCTTACAATATGCTAGGTAAACTACACCCTTGGAGAAGCATTTGAAATGTTTATGAGCCTTAAAAGTCTCTCAATCCCTGGAATTTTTAATACTTCCAAATGTGCAATTTGTGCACATTGTTTATAGGCACCAAATTTGCAGGTTGCCTTTAAACTTTTATTGCCAATTACTGTATTGTCCTTGTTTCCTCTCTCCAAAATGTCTTTTAACATTTGGTCTCCTCTTATATATAACTATAGGGGCTTAGAAAAAAATCCTAGTGTGTTTGGAATTTTAGAAACAAAATCCCAATATGTCCTAATAATTCTTTGAATTTCCCTTGAATCTTGATTATATTTTGAACTAAAAGCCCTGTTATAACTAATTTCAGTCAATCATCTAGCCCCAGAGAGTAATGGTTCAAAATCCTTAGCCCCCAACAGGGGCATGAATTTAGTGCCCTACCATTGTGTGATTTCACTTACTGCACTATTAATTATACTAGGAGGATAACCTCCATCTATAAAATATTTTTTGATCTGTCTTATTTCAGCCACAAAATCACAGCAAGAGGTCATACACTCTGGTCTTACTATTTGCCTTTATACTATGTTTCTCTTTTGGTAGTGGTGCTCACTACCATAGTACAAACAGGAATTGGAGAACGTTTCTTTTCTATATATTCTTGAGGCAAATTAAGAGTTTTGCATGTCTTTGGTGACAGTAACATCTAAATTGTTAATCTGATTGAGACCATAACTGTATGTAAACTTTAAAAACTCTGTGGTCTCATTTATATAATCCAAAAATTCATCAGGTTCCTTTACTGAGGCAACCCACATCAAAAGATAGCATCCAAAAACCTCAAACAAAGGGGAATATGTGAGAATTTAGATTTAAAAACATACTGCTTTTCCCTGTGGTATAATACAATGTTAGCAAACAATGGGTCACAGGCAGCACACCCTGCTACGCTGTTTAACTGTTTATAAAATCCCCCCTCAAAATATGTAAAATTGTTCACAAGGACTATTTCCATATATTCCACTAGGAGTTTTATTTCAGTTGCATTCACAAAATCACATTCCATCACAACATTTTCAAACCACTCTATCCCCAAATCATGGAGAATTACACAGAACAAGTCCATAATATCTATAGTAACTAACAGTGTGGTAGCAGAATATAGATTGTTAGCAATTTTAGTTAAAAAAAATCCCAAGAATCAACCAAAATATGGTGGCATAGTTTGAGAAATGGATTTAATTTTCTGTCTACATACATTGCCAATGGATACGTTTTTGAACCTGCGGCCGCTACTATGGGCCTAAGGGGGGATCCACTGTATTTTTGTGGTCCTTAGATATTCCAAAAATGGATGGAACCACATGTTTGGTGACCTTTAAAAACTCCAACAAGTTCCTATCTAACATGCCCTGGAGATATTGATCCTCCAGGGTGAGGTCAATTTTCCTATATGCAATATTAATTTCATTTCTAGATACCTGAGTATATCTCTCACTGCTATTTAATAAGTTTACCATTTTTCCCACATACATCCAATGGTCCATAACAACGATCCCTCCCCATTTATCGAGTTTCATAATTCTAATGCTTGGATTTCTACTTTGTTCCCTCAGCACCATTTGTTCTTCTTTACTTAAGTTATAAACTCTTCTCTTTTTCCTGCTGATTTCTTTTAACTGCATTATCTCACTTTCTACCAAAGCATCAAAGTTGTGCAAAAGTGGATATAGAGGTGGGTTGTAAACACTTTTCTTATGAATGTTAGTGCTATCCAAACCCTTCTTACTTTCACCGTATATAACTTCTAAGTTTAACTTATGATTGAACAACTTCAAATCAATCATGATGTCACTAATATCAGTGCTCGTTGCGGGAACAAAGGTGAACCCTTTTCTAAAAATGGAAAAGTGTATAGGTTTTATTTCCAGTCTACTATAATTAAAAATGTTAAAGCTACCTAATGAATGTACCACTCCATTTGTATTTTCAATTTTAGTATTTTTCAGTTTCCGTATCATTCCTATCCTGTACCTTTCTCATAAATAGCCCATTCACATTTATCTGCATCTCCCACTTCTCCAGTGTTTGCTCCCTTCCTTCCTTTGTACCATGATTGAAACCTATATCCCTTTGCCCATTTTTTATCGAATTGGATCTCCTTAAGGGAGAAATTCTAAAGGGTTATTGACATCAGTTTCACCATATTGAAAACCAATAAAGTTACCATTATTTAAATTAATTGCGTCTCGAGCATCTCCAGAAGCATCCCATATGTTTCAATCAAATTCCACAGATACTCTAACTTGTAGGTTCTGACCTTTTCATCTACTTAGGTAGTGGATACACTTCATTTTTCATATACTCTTTATAGTCCCTTTCCAGCTTCCCTATTTTACGTTTTCTAATGTTATCAGTCATAATATCAACATCTTTTAAAATTTAATATTTTTGTAATCAAAAACAATAAGTCATTCTGTATTAAATTAAGACATAAAATTTCACTATATAAACTTTCCAACTATTTTTCATTTTTCCTTATAATTGCCCGCATAATTTCCAAACCACAATTATTAAATATTTCTAAAAGTTCTTTATGAAAATCTGAACCCTCTGCAACATTATTAGATATTTATACAGCCAAACCTCTTGGTACTGGTTTCCTATTTATGGTCTCTTGTAAAAACAAATTGTCCATTAGTAGAGACTGGTACCTTAATAGGCACTGTTTCAATTTGTTGAGCATACCTTGATAAGAGGGTCTGTTTTCATTACTGAGGTCCATTCCAACATCTGTAGCAGTCAACCACCCTCCTAAGTCAATGTTTTAATATTTGCAGAAGTCACTCTCACGGATTTCTCTCAGTTGACCTTATGAGGTATATGGTCGCTGCATAGGTCGTACTCTCTCATCTTCCTGTGTTGAGTGGAAACTCGGGCCAACCACTCCAGCACCCTGGGAAATAATTCCAAAATGTAATGTTCCCCCGATGCCAGTGTGAACACTCGAGTTAGTAACAAGTTGTTGCTGCTGACATGGAATATTATTTTCTCTCCTGCTGACCACCAAGGTGTCAATATCCTCCGCTTGAGAAAACAACTGGACTAACCTTGTCAATTCTCACAGAAACTGTGACTCACGCCCATAATTACTGCAGTTTAATTCTCAAGTGTCCATGCTGTGGTGCAGCTCAAAACCAAAAGACCAATCAACAAAACACAGAGCTGCTGATACCAAGAATCAAGAACACTCAAAAAAACATCAAAATTACCTCAGAAAACAAATAGCACAGCCAGAAACCCGATAAATTGTAAAAAAAATGTATTCACACGAAACTCAATTAAGCCCTTTCATCCCACATATCAATACTTTATCAAAACTGTAAAATATAGCCATTACATCTTTTTAAATCCTTTGTCTTTACTCCATTGGTCAAATACCCGATCAATTGCAAAACTTAATTCAATGTTCTCTCAAAGTAAAATATCGAACATTAAAAGCATTTAATTCAATTTAAACTTAAAATCAAACTATTCATAATTAAATTTATATTTGCAAACTACCATAATCCATACAAAAATCTTTAAAAGCTTTCAGTTAATATCCCCTGTATGCTATATTCACAATGTTTTAAAAATGTCAAGGGCCAATCCACTTATAAAGCATGTTTATAATTTATACAGTGGATATAAAAACTGTACACACCCCTGTTAAAATGCCAGGTTTTTGTGATATGAAAAAATAAAACTAAAATAAATAATTTCAAAACTTTTCCCACCTTTAATGTGACCTATAACCCATACAATTCAATTGAAAAACAAACAAATCTGTTAGGGGAAACAATATAAAAAATAAAAAACGTACAATGAGCTGGTTGCATAAGTGTGCACACCCTTAAACTAATAAGTTTTGATTTAATTACAGCATTCAGTCTTCTTGGACAGGAGTCTGTCAGCATGGCACATCCTGACTTGGCAATATTTGCCGACTCTTCCTTGCAAAAATGCTCCAAATCTGTCAGATTGCGAGGGCATCTCTTGTGCACAGCCCTCTTCAGGTCAACCCACAGATTTTCTATTGGATTTAGGTCTGGGCTCTGGCTGGGCCATTCCAAAACATTATTTTTCTTCTGGTGACACCATTCTTTTGTTGATATGGATGTAAGCTTGGGGTCACTGTCGTGTTGAAAGGTGAAATTCCACTTCGTCTTCAGCTTTCTAGCAGACACCTGAAGGTTTTGCTCCAAAAGTGACTGGTATTTGGAAATGTTCATAATTCCCTCCACCTTGATTAAAGCCCCAGTTCCAGTTGAAGAAAAGCACCCCCAAAGCATGATACTACCACTTCCATGCTTCACCGTGAGGATGGTGTTATTTTGGTGATGCAAGGTGTTGTTTTTGCACCAAACATACCTTTTGGAATTGTGGCCAAAAAGTTCAACCTTGGTGTCATCATACCATAACACATTTTCCCGTATGCTTTTGGGAGACTTCACATATTGTTTTGCAAATTTTGGCTGGGCCTGGATGTTTTTCTGTGTAAGAAAAGGCTTCTGTGTTGCAACCCTACCCCAACGTCCAGACATATGGAGAATATGGGAGATTGTTGTCACATATAGTACACAACCAGTACTTGCCAGAAATTCCTGCAGCTCCTTCAGTTTTGCTGTAGGTCTCTTTGCAGCCTCTCTGACCAGTGTTCGTCTTGTCTTTTCATCAATCTTGGAGGGATGTCCAGTTCTTTGCAAAGTCACTGTTGTCTCATATTTCTCCACTTTTTGATTACTGTCTTCACTGTGTTCCACGGTATACCCAATACTGTGGAAATGTTTTTGTATCCTTCTCAGGACTGATACCTTTCAACAATGAGATTAACAATTAATATTAAGCATGCTAAAACATTTGTTGCAGCCTGCATTCCCACTTACACTGACTATAGTCTGTTTTGCTGATCTCTATTTCCCTCCCAGATATGAAAAACAGCTTGCATGCTTTCAGAAAACATTAACTTTTAGCCCTAAGAAAAAGCCCACTAACTAACTTTATATAAAACAATTGTGCACTGCACTATTAATTGCATTAAAATATAAAGGCTGCTGAGGAGGCTATTCTCGCTTATTTCCCATAATTTTGTACTTCATTTTCCACTAAACTGCTTGTCATTGTGCACTTAATGTTTGCATTTCCCTTAGTAAAGAATACACAGAAATCTCAAGATTAAACACTTTCACCATGCAAACAGCTCCTCTGCATGTAAAATTTGCACTTTGCAGATCCATGAAGGAATCTCTGAAAATTTCACTCAGAACAGAATGTAGAGAATTCCTTTGGCCAGCTGCCTCCACTTGTAGGCTTCCTGTCTCTCAGTGAGAGAATTTGCTAATAGAAAAAAAAACAAGTTAATATATTTCCAGATACAAGAACTGTGGCATTGTTTATGGCTTTCAGAATTGTGTATTATCTTTCAAGCCTATTTGCTTACAAAACCTTGTTTACAGTTTAAGCCAAGGACATTAATCTAAACATTTACTCTTGTAAACAAATGGAAATTATGTTAATTCTACACATAAGTACAGATTTACACCTCACCCACTCCCTTTCTCAGCAGCTCAATATCTTAGCATTATATCAACTTTAATTTCTGTTCAGACTTAAAGCCTATATTTCTTACATCCAAGAAAAAGCACTGGTTTACTTTAGTATCTAACATACACAGCAGTCACTGAAAAGACCCCCCACACACAAACACACATTTAAAATACCCTTGACTGCACACTATACAAAACTGCTTTACAATACAGCATGCAGTTTATGTCATAAAATGTTTTATGCAAAGACTAAAAACAAAAAAGGTTTTTACTTACAATTACTTCTTTTTTTCCCTAATCGTGTCTTTCTAAACATTAATAAAGTAGGGTATATGCTTTACAGTCCACCCACAAGTTTAACCAAGTCAGCAAAAGTCCTGTCTTTCTTAGCCACTTTTTTCTTAAAAAGCCATATTTCACAAGTGTGACTGATGCTTTATTGTCTCCGATTTATTCACTAATATCAATGTTGCTGGTCTTTGTGCCTGATCATTTCCACCCCTAAACAAAAGACTCTGTTTTAAGTCCAAGGTACTCTTGATTCTACTAGACAACTCCTGGCTTTTTTTCTATCTCAATGTTTCACTAGAAAATTGTCAGAAGAATGAGAAGCAGAGTCCCCTTCTACTTGCTGGATCACTTTTTGTTGGATAAATTTTACTTCCTCCAAAGACTGTTCTGCATAAAGTGTACTTAATCCTCTAGGAAAACATTTCTGAAGACAGCTGTATATAGCAACTTGAATCTCACACCTGCCTCACGACACTTCCAGATTGCTGGAATAAATTTGCTTCTCTTCTGCCTGGTATAAAGTGAATAATCATTTCCACAAATACTCAGCTGTTTCCAGTATTTTCCATTCTGGCACAGTTTTGCTCGAGCAACTCTTTCTGCTGATATGATTGAATCTTTACTAATAAAGGTCTTGGCTGCTTTCTCCTGGCTGGTTTTGAAGCATAAACTTGATGTGCTCTGTCAATTAAAATCTGTTGTGGAACACCAGATCAGCTGTTTATTTATGCTTTCATGAAATTAATACAGTCTGTCCCTTCCAGGTTTCTCTAGTACAGCAGGACATCTCAAGTTTTCTCTGTGAGCTCTGTCTTCTAAGTCTGTTTTTTGAAACAACTCTTTTTGAGAAGCCTCTTACCAGGCCAGCCTTTTGTTCATTTCAACCTCAAACTTTTGCAAAGGATTCCTTCTCTGATGTTACTTTAACTAACAGACTTGGCAGTGCTACAGTGTTGCAGTACAGTCTAATGATACAAGTTATCATTGTACTGTTCACACTAACTAGTCCCATAAGGCAAAGTGGCCCAATTATTATTTTATATATTTTCCACTCAACTGCTTGTCATTATGCTTTCAAATTTTGCATTTCACTAGTAAAGAATGCCTAGAACTCTCAATATTAAATCTCACCACCTGCAGACAACTTCTCTACATGTAAAAGTAGTGATTTGCAAACGTATGAAGGAATCTTTGTGAATTTCAGTCAGAAAAGAATGTACAGAATTCCCTTGGCCAGCTGTTTATGGATTTCAGAATTCTGTTATAACTTCCAAGTCTATTTGGTTACAAAAAAAAAACTTGTTTATAGCTTAAACCAAGGACATTAATCCAGCCATCTACCCTTGTAAAAAGAAAAAAAGGAAATTATTATATTAATTGTATATATAATATAATCAGCACACTTTCATACCCCTCTCACGTCCTTCCCAGCAGCCTGAGATCTCAGCATTATATTAACTTAAACTTACTTCTGTCCAGGTTGAAGACGTAATTGTCTTACAATGAAGAAAAAGTTCTGGTTTACTTTAATATCTTTAATACATACAACAGTAACTGAAAATACCCCTCCAAACACACACACATTTAAAATACTCCTGACTGCATACTATACAAAATTGCTTTACACTATAACATGCAGTTTATATCATAAAATGTTTTATGCAAAGACTAATAAGAACAAAAAAGTTTTATTTGCAATTACTTCTTTTTCCCTATTTAGTGCCCTTATAAAACATTAATGGCATAAAGTGGGGTATATGCTTCACAGTCCAACCACAAGTTTAAGCAAGTCAACAAAGTCCAGTCTTTCTCAGACACTTTTTCTTGCAAAGCCATATTTCATAGGTGTGATTGATACTCTATAGTCTCCCATTTAGTCACTGATCTCAATATTGCTGTTCTTCTTCCTGATCCTCTCCATCTCCAAATGAAAGACTCTGGTTCATGTCCAAGGTACTCCTGGTCTTTTTTCTGTATCAATGTTTCACTTGCAAATTCTCTCTATATGCTTTACTGTTGAAACAATGAGAAGCAGAGCCCCCCTCTGCTTTCTGGCTCACTTTTTGTTGAATAAACTGTTTTATTTCCTTCTCAGACAGTTCTGCATCAAACAATGTCATTAATCCTCCAGGAAAAACAAAATATTCTGAAGACAGCTGAATACAGCAGACTGAATCTCACACCTGCCTCTCAACATTCCATGACTGCTGCAATAAATTTGATTCTCTTCTGCTTCATGCAAAGTGAACAATCACTTTCCACAAACACTCAACCATTTCTAATTTTTAATATGTTTCCTTTCTGTCATAGTTTCACATCTGGATCAACTCTTTCTAATGATATGATTGCATCTTTAATAAAATCTTGGCTGCTTTCTCATGGCTAGATTTGGAGCATACACTTGATGTGCCCTTTCAATTGACAAATCCCCTTCTGTGGAACACCAGATCAGTTGCTTATTTGTGCTTTCATAAAAGTAATACAGTCTGTTCCTTCCAGTTTCTCTAGTACAACAGAAAATCTCATGTTCTGTACGCTATCTTATAATGCTACTATTTTTTGAAACAGCTCTTTTTGAGAAGCCTCATATTCAGCCAGCCTTTCATTTATTTCCACCTCAGATTTTTGTGTATGATTCTCTCCCTGATGTTATATTAACTAATAGACCTGGAAGTGCAAGTGTCACAGTACAGTCTAATAATAATATGAGTGATCATTGTACTGTTTTCTCTTACTAGCCCTATAAGGCAAAATAGTACAATCATTCTTCCTGGGCACTCCCCCAGCTGAACTCTATTACAAATGTGAGTCCCACTACTGCAAGCCCCAATGCTACAAATAAATAAATAAATTGTGACTCAAACAGAAAAAGAACAAATTGCAAAACTTGCTGTCACACCTTTTAAGCATCCATGATATATATATATATATATATATATATATATATATATATATATATACTACCTTTGAGATCACTGTATCTCTGACAAAGGGGACTACGCCAATCCACTATAAACTCAGACTTGATATATATTCCTTCTGTACCTGTAGTTCCACAGTCCCAATGATAGTAAATACAGTTTTTGCACTTTCAACAGATACATTTCCCCTGCACCCGAAATCAGGCTATTTATAGAAGATTCTAAAGTCATAGTCTGGAGTTGCATTCTGGCTTTATCATATAAGCAATTAAGCACAGAGAATTAAGGATATAAGATAGTAACAAACCCCATGTAATAATCTTGTATTTGATTCTCAAAACTTTCATATGCATACTACCTGAATCTGAGCAGGTCTTTTTACCACACAATATACTCAAGTCATCCCACTTATACCTAGTGGGTTTGGACAGTTAACTAAAATAAATCAAGCTTTCCCGCAGTAACTTTACATTTTTCCCTAACATCCAGCATAAACTTAGGGACTGTAGGTGTCTCAGCTCACAGCAAACATTAACGAGAAATTTAGTAAGTGAAAGAGTTGCACAGTATAAATGAAAAGCACCCACCTCTAAGACTGACTGCAATATTTGCTATGATTCTACAAAAAGGTAGAGAACAGACAAAATTACCCATAGTAACATACATTTACACTAGTCAAACTTTCCTGTTTAACCAACCCTGATTATAATAGAATGGACTCACAAATTTGCCAGGGTATTCTAAACAGACAGATTATGGATTTTGTTCACCCTTTATAATGAACCCAGAGTCACAGACTACCCAAAATTAGGTCTCACTCATGTCCCACAGTTCTGTATATCTGTATTTGTGCATCAAGTTTTTTTTTTTCTTGCTATATTTTGCTCCAGTCCTCCACTTGACCACTAAGTCTCCCCCCCTCCACTGCTATACTAACCCACTAATCCCCCCTTGGTGAAAACCCTAGAGCTTATATGCACATTGTAGATGAATGACAAGTGGATCAATAGCAGGGCCACCATCCTTGATGAAGTTTTAGCTTTAAACCTTATCCTCACTGTGCATGTCTTGCAATATGTTTAGGGTTTGGCATGCAATGGGCATTAGCAATGCTGTTTCTCTCCCTTCTGCATATAACATAAGCCTTAAATACTACTCTGCCCTTCTTCAAGCCAGTGTAGTCTCTAGTTTCCACAGAGGGCTGCAATGCAGGGCTGTGTATTCCAGGCATGTGTCCTATACTCTACCTTCAAAAATAAGTGAGCTGACTAAGAAGTGTCATTACTCTCTCTTTCCTTATGGCAGACCCTAAAGGCACCTGACCTGTTAACCAAACTCAAGTCACCTAAGCATAGTCTGAGCTTTATCCCTCTGTGCCAGAGTTAGCACTGCAATACTGACCATACATCTGAGAGTTGTTCTAAGTCAGATGACGAATTTCATTTTAGGTTCCTTAAAATGACACAATCCCTGCTTTGTAAAAGGACAAGGATGGTTTATTTGCCCAAATCATACAGACCTAAAGTTCCTGGTGATTCACAACCATTTCAAACCACCAGACTCTTACAAAAATTTTATAAACAATAGTCTGCACTCAAACAAAATATCTGAGTGTGTGAAAAAATATAGACACCTCAGTTAGGCGATGCATAGGTTCAACAAATCAATGCCTCCATGTGTAATAATATAGTAAATGTCCTTTAATTGGTACCCTTTTTATGCAACTTAAAAGAGTCTTTGACTTGACTGACAACTTTGCTAACCAAAACTGCCACACTATGATTTGATGATGTTTCATTTATTTGGTTCCATAATTACTTTAATTCTAGGATAGTTTATGTTCAACATGAGGATAACAAATATGGCTCTGCTACCTTGAATTATGGTGGCCCATTTGGCTTCAAATTGAGCCCTATAGCCTTTACTCCCTCTATACTAACATTGCCTTTGACATAAAAAGGCTGCCCACCACCCACATTGCGAATGATTGATCTTATTTTGTCCAAAAAATTCTGACTCTGCAGTTCAAACTACATTCCATATGGATCTTAGTAAGTCGACTGGTTATAGAGAAACAAACCTGTTGTGAATACCTAACAAACACTTTCCTTATCTTTCCCCATTCATTACTAGACCCCATCAACAATCTATTTCACAAGTTAAGCTGTGCAGATTCCAAGAAGTTCAATTTGAACATTGGCTTTCATTAGATCGCCACACAGAGATGCCCACTTTTAAATTTCTAACCTGTCTATAAAATGCACTAGATGACTTCAAGGCTCCTCATCCTAGAGGTCATGAACTCGACAGGTAAATACATTCTTATACCCAGGCTTTAGTACACATTGATAAAAATGAGTGTTTGACCAGCTCACTTAAATGGTTATCAATTAAATTAAAAGAGTAATAAAATAACTAATTCATGAATAGGTTAGACCACTGAAAGCTTATGGATTTTCGGATTATGTTTGCCCAAAAAATGACAACAATGGGTTGACACCCTGACAGTCCATTTGTAGCACTGCTTTGAGATATGAAATCACTGAAAGAATGAAGTAGTTAGTGACTTGCTCTCCAAACTGTTGTGAAAGTTTGTGCGCTCTGTTAGAACAATTCACAGTGAAGAGCAGAAAACCTTAAAGCTAGATGCTGATTGACATGATCAAGCACCAGTGAGAAAGTATGCAGAAAATTCACATCACCACTTTTTGATAAAGGAAGACTAACTGTTCACCAAAATAATGACAGTCAACATCTGTCCCAGTCAAACAACAACAAAATTTGCTCCCTGGCTCTCACAAGCAGTTGGCCTACAAGCCATGTTCTCAAAGAAATGGAAAACTCAAACAGTATATTGGTAACTATTTAGAAAGGAATAATGTGATCAGACAGTAAGAAGCTGTAGGACCTGAGGATCTGTGGGAGTTAGGGACTTAAAAATAACACCTTCTTGCATGGCTGTTTTATCATTTTAAGGAAAGAAATCAGCATCCGTTGATCAGTAACGAGACAACTTATTATCTTCCGAGGTGGAAGCTGAAGAAGTGAAGGAACCTTGTGATAGGGCCTGGGAAACAAAAATGATTCTGCTTCTCCCAGTTGTGAAACTGATGGGGAAATGAATATGTTATTAAGCTGTACTGCTCTATAAACATGACAAACTAAGTGAGATAGTCAGAATGCCACAGTGACTGGATTTCTGTCAAAGGTAAAGGTGATGTTAATATTGGAACAGTCTGGTTACTGGTCAGTCAATACAGAACTGATAACATGTTATATAAACATATAACTACTTCACTTGGGGGGACTACTGTTAAAAGTTCAGTGTATGACTGACCCCAACCAAGGTCAAAGGTACAGTCAAATAGCATTCAACAATGCAGCATAAGGCAATTACTGATACATGTGTTTGCACCCCTTAATGTTCAGACTTCTTACAAGGTAATAATGCTGTGGATTTCTCTCCTGGACTAAGATGCATCCAGAAACCCAGTATTAATGAGGTTTTCCTGGTCATTAGTGCAAGACATGACTGGCAATTCTGATAAGAAGGGCATAGCTGGACCTGCACTGAAGACACGTTTGTCTAACAAAAAGAAAAAGGTACTGCAAGGCAGACAAAGTTGAATAGTAAACATATAAACAGAAGGAAAAACCCATATGATCTTGAAGAATGGAATAACTTCAAGTGGTCCTAAAGAGACCAAACCCTTCTACAAGACTGGGCACACCACCAAAAACTCACTCCCTCAGGGGGATATGATGCATTAGGCATCAATGACCAACTTTCTAAGATCCAGCAAAGTGCTGCCTGAATTTAGACATATCAGCCACTACGGCCTGCTATGGTGAACTCTCTCTCTTGAAAAAGCAGAAGTTTGAGTTCTAGAATCCCTACTCAGCTATCACAAAAAAGGAAAGGCACACTGCACAGCTTAAGACCATTTCAAGCCTGAAAAACAACCCCTCAGAAAAGATTACAACAGAGCTATACAAAATCTGGAATGAGGAAGAATAAAATTAGTACCACATCCATCTTCCTGCACTCCCCTAAACTGAGGGCATCGGTATCATTTGGTTTCCAACTATAAGCAATACTGAGCACAGGGCAGATGACTACAGTGATGACAGAGGAAAGGAATAATGAATAAAAAGCTAGCATTGCAAAAATCTCTAAAGCACCAATGTCGTTCAGTGACTCACGAAAAGGAACACAAATTATGAGATGACCATGATAGGAGGGGTACAGAAGATACACTTCCAAATTGGTTAAAAATGCTCCACCACTTGAAACAGCATCAACACTGACAACTAATCCACTGATGACAGAACCCTATACAGTATTAGCAAAAGTCACATGAAACATGGCAACAACAGTGTAGTAACATAAGAACCAGTGATAAACTTCAGTAAGTCACCAAAGATGATGTCAACAAGTGGAGGAGGTTTTACATAAAGGGATCACAAATTTAGAATGCTTAGTGGGGCAATAAAACCACCACACAACACAGGCACCATTACAAGTCATTGCTACCTTTCCCTGAATCTGAGAAAAATAAATTTACAGCAGTAAAGAAGTGATGCTTACCACCCTGACAGACCTGCATGCTGTCTCCTTTGTCATCTTTGGTGGCAGAGTGTCAGTTTGTTGAAATTTACTAAATGATATCATAGTGTTACTGAACAAGTGTACTGATCAAGTATACATACTCATCACTGTAGACATCAGCATGGATACTTGTAGCTAAGTGACAGTTTTTCCCTAGAGATGACATATTTCAAGTTTGTCTATGTGTGTTGTCTTCTCAGGTTGAATCTATGCTTGAGAGTACAAAAGGACAGTTCCATATGTGAGAGGGTTTGCTGTGTGATTAAAATTCTGCTGTGGTTTTGTGTTGTGTGTGTGTGGGCATGTGCACGCATGTGTGTGGGTGTGTGTGCGTGCATGCAGTTGGATGTGAGATGTAGGGGATCAAGCAGATTTTGGGTTCCGAGTGTGTCTGGCTGACAGGCAGGAGACAGAGCAATGTTTGCATTGTTTATGATATATAAGCTGGAAAGGGTGGTGTGTGTGTTCAAAGGGTAGGAGATTCAGCAATGTTTGAGATGGATGTGTGTGTGTGTGTGTGTATGTGGATCAGAGATATATCCAACATATTTTGTGAGAGTTTGCAGGATGGTTTTAATGTGTGTGGGCTAGCAGTGTTTGTGTGTATATGCACATTGAGTGAATTGGCTAACTAGGGATTTGGAGTTTATAAGACTTGGCATCCCAAGAGGCACTTACACACCTAAGTGTGATCCCACAGTTGATTATATTAATTTGTGGGATAGCATGAGATGGGGCTTACTCCCTTTTGCTATGTCTGAATGCATGGATGTTGAGTATTAGGCTTTGTGTGTGTGTGTGTGTGTGTGTGTGTGTGTGTGTGTGTGTGTGTGTGTGTGTGTGTGTGTGTGTGTGTATGTTTTGCAATGAGCAGACTAGCTGATGCATTTTTAATTACCTGAATAAAAACTAGCCTGCTCCTGCTACTAAGCACTACAACGGACAGGCCCGTACTGAGGAGGGAATCAGACTGGAGTACGATACTGGAAGCTACATGGTAGTAACCACCAGTGCTCTACATGAGACCACAAACCAAAGCTATGCTTCCTGCAATCACAAAATACACACAGCAGTACTGACACATTACATATTAATCTTAGATGCTAAGGTATGTTGGCTATTAAAAATGCACAGAAAAGATTAAACAGGTTGCAAAAGACACAAAGTTCCCCTTTACAAGTCAACACACAGTCTTCTGTTCTCTTGCTAAGGACTTCAAGACTTTGAGCGGCTCCTTGCAGAGCAGTATTCCTCACTCTTACCACACACAGCTGAACAGAAAGGCCTGTGGGAATGGTGAATAAAAAACAGATCTTAGTCATCTGCTGAAGAGATACTGCCCATCTAACGTTTATGAGTTCATCCTTATTACGTCAAGCTGGCTAGAATAGAGTCTACTTTGCTATGCAAGTAAGAGATGCCTGAAACATTACAAGAATTGACATATGAGACCAAAGGATGGAAACATAGAAAGGCAGCACTGCATAACCATGATGCACTATTGCCAGTAGCAGAAAGCCTGGTGTAGGGATACAACACAGAACCTCCTGATCTTCCATCCACAAAGGTGAGAATGCAAACTACTAAGCCAATAACACTAGCACTAAACACTGTGTAAACCATGTTGATTTAGTTTATCTGTGATGATGAATTATGCTTTTTTTCTCATTGTGGAACTGAATATAAAGGCTAGAACCACTATTATTCTAAACAGTCTTCCTAGTTTTACCACAGACATGCACTTTAGTAATCTGCATTAATTAGCATGTTTCAAGTTTTACCTCACAAAATCTTTGTCTTAAAAAACAAATTAGCCAACACAAGCTACAAGTTGACTTTACATATTAAATTAACTTGAACATCTTCCATGGAACATTACTTGTATAATGGCATGCCTAGGTTAGTGCTCCCCAGTTTTAAGTATGCAGTATCTCCCTTTTGATAAGTACAATTTAATAGGTATGATAAGACAAAAGTTTTAATGGCAACTCAGACTTCAGTCACAAAAAAGATGACATGGCTTTGCCAGCCTGATGGAGCAAAGGCAGATTGTTCATCAGGACCGCTGGTGGCCTGAGTTCAGGAGTGGATTCAGGCCAGCACTTAACTCTCCTAACCTGTGGAGAGTACACGGTTGATACCAAATGCCTACAAATGCCTCTGCAAATGCAAATACCTTTGGTGGAGACAAAAGGAATCCCAAGTCATCACCTCAGATTACAGGGGTAGCAACAAAGTCAGGACATTATTGCATTAGCTCCTCCCACTGCTAGGGAATCTGACTACCTTTAACTTAAAAGATTTTGACTGTATTGCTTGTAATGCAGTTCTTCTCCCCAGGCTGCAGCTGAAAGGGGGACCTTTGTGCCCAGATGGACCTGCCCAGTTAACAAAATGTAAACTAAATAAAAATAAATAAATTATATGTTTGATTGCACCCAAAATTACTACTCTGAATGGACACTACAAATGTGCCCTCTGGTCAAATTCAGACCACATACACTAACTAGATGATAACTGAACACCTTTGGTGAAACACAACTCTTATACCAAGGAAACATTTTATAAGTACTGCAATGTTGATATACCTCTCTAGAATGCAACATTCTATCCATAAAGGCATCAAAAGTCTTATTAACATGGCTACATTTCAGTATTTGCCATGTAAGGGTAAGTTTTACTGCAGTCCTTCCTTAGGTTATTATGCAACCTCATTCCAACACCATATTATTTGACCTCTGAGAAGTGCATGCACTATACTTAATGGTTAGAATTGTCCAGAACTTAAGAAATTTGCAAATTTCACATACTAATATTTACCAAAGTCAAATCAGTGGTGTAAATGTTAAACAAGTAAGGCTTAGAGTAAGTCAACAGGGAACATCCCTGTTAAAGAGTCTTATTATCACTACCATTTACCATGTTAAATTCAGCATTCTAATTGCTTGCCTATCATGTTAATTGTATTTACATTGGGGTAAATTCCATTAAGCCATCACCCCTTTTATAGGAATACTCATCAGCAAATAATCCAACATTAAAAACAAAAAAGGTATAAAATATTAGAAAGAACAAAGCAAAAGTGATGCTTCTAAAGAAGTAGCTTAGCACACTCAAATAAAATGAAAACTAAATAAACTGCCTAATTACATTAATTAAATAAGTTAAGCTGCCTTATGTCACAGACACTCAAAAGTAAAAGGAGACTAAGACAGGGGACATACTAAGATTTTCTGTAAGTACACAAACTTATTTGTCATGAACAGATATGTTTTCACTTACCTTTTTAAACTGTAAGAGACTGACTACAATTCATTAAGTAGATCAAGGAAGTGGAAACGTTCTGTCACTAGATCAATTTGTAAATGGGGGTTCTTCAAACTTTCTGTATAATTTGTCCAAATGAGTTATATGACCTCTTTCATTAGAAACACTGCTGAAGTCAAAATAAACTACTCCCAGAGATGGAATTTAATTGAAGAATTCTACACAAATTACGCAAGCGTTGCTATCCCAAAATGCATCTTCAACAAATATAAAATATGGTTTCCAAGAACTTTAAAATATTACTCAGTACGTTTAATGTTTTTTTTTTTTACTTTCTTATGTCAGTTTCCCCTTCGTAAATGATAGTTAATGTAGTTTTCATCTAGTAATATGGCATCACCCTTTCAGTAAAAAAAAAATGTATCGAAATGGAACACTAAACTGATCAAGAAACCCCTCCTTTGGCTCCTGCCTATAACTGTTTGCCCACAAAAGGAATCTTTCCAAAAAATTCCAGTGGTGATCAATCCTTTGTGATATCTCATTAAAGAGACTTGGTGAAAGAATGAATCTTCAGCTATATGACCCAAACTTTTAAAGTCTTGGTCATCTAAGGTAAATGAGTCTGCATTAATCAGTAGACCCTTTATTGCTTTTTATATGTGTTTTTCATGTTTTACTTTTGTCTTTGTTTCCTGCTATTACTCGGTATTCTGTCGTTCTCTTCTTTTTAAATATTTTCTTGTTTGTTTGTGAGTCTAAGAGCTAAATGATCAGATTTCTTAAAAGCTTTTACAATCTATATGCCTTGTTCTTCAGATGTATTAAACTCTAACTTGTTAACACCTATGTGGTGTGGAATGTCACACCTCCGGTAGCCTACACATATCATTGAATGCAAGAGGATTTTCGGAAAAAATCAACTTAAAGAGCATAAAATAAACAAATAAAAAACTTGTGAAGAATATTAAAAACTGTAAAAATTGCAATGTTATCATTGAGAACTTTTCTTTACAGTAATAGTGACTCATAGTCACTGCATAAATACTTTAATATATTAATTCACACAAACCCAGAGTTTTATTTTTGCTAAACTTTCACAAATTGTCAAATCTTGGAAACTGCACACCCTAGATATATATTATAAGAGCACTTGTTAACCAGGCATAAGCTTATGTACGACAGCAAGAAATTCCTCCTATAGTGTATGTTTATTAAGATATTTACATAAATATGCTTCATTGTATAATAAGCAATATAAATAACACTATCTTTGAAGACAGTTTTCTTTAACAATATCTAAAGTGTCTCCTAATACAACAAAGTTGAACAAATAATAAAATGGTCTTAGCTTTCATATTGTTAATAGTTAAGCTTGTAATAGCTTTTGTATTTAAAAAGATAAGCATAATCACTTTTATTCAACAAAATGAAGTGGGAAAATCCACTTCCCAAGTGTATTAAATCTGGGAGTAGGATATTATCTATACAATCTAGTCAAATTCTGAATTAAGTAGAGTACTGGAAAATTGGTTGTATCAGGAGAAAGTCATTATGAAGGGTGAGATGTCTCTCTGTCACAAAGTGCATCAAACTGGGATCATTACAATAGGTAGCAAGGGCTAGAAGAACGGGAAAAGCTCTCAAGCAGAAAAATCAACTTGGACTTGGCCATTTGGACAGTCTGCCAAATTGTTGGTTACTTTCTTCAGTTAGGAAACCTGCCTTTTTTGAAGGACTTAGAACTGTTTAAAATGTACCAAATATATTTTTACAAAGTATACATCAAGTCTTTGAATACAACTGTATAAGTTGTCCAGTTTTCCATCTTTTTTCTTAAAATGTGTGCTACTTTTCATTCTAGCTGTACATTTATGTCATTTATATTAACAAAATGTAGATGTCCTTCACTATGCTTCATAAACACCTTAAAATTATGATTATCAGTTATAGGTTATGATACATGCTTACGACATGCCAAATGTTTGACTTTTTATATGTTGTTTGGGCATATGTGAACCCTGTTGGCAATATCCAGAATCAGACTGATTATCTCAGAGAAAGAAGTGTTAAGTAAAACTGGACAAACCCCTGATGAATAAGTAGCAGTTTAACAATGACATGTTCCTGAAACCTGATTTCCGTTAAAGTGAACTGTCAGCAAGCACCTGGCACAATGAAATGCTTTCAATAGCTGATTTAACCACATTTAAAAAATGAGCATCCCACATCAAGAAATGTACACACACTGTGCCAAACTTCTAAAGAATGACTCCCTCATTCTTTGCTTTGAACATTTAGAAAATCTGTGTAGAACAATAACACACATATTACAAGAAGTCTCAAATAGGCCTTAGGCGGGATTTGTTACTGGAGGTGACAAATGTTCTGACAAGCTGAGGTAGGCAGTATACATTCATAATGTCTACTAGGCTCCATATAAAGATAGAATTAACTTCCAAAACAACCCTCCTTCAATTGAAGTGTGATGCCTGGACCCATATGCAGACATTTTAGGTAAATACAAAACTCTTACCTTGTGAGATTACAAAGGACACATTTCTGGATTTTTCACATACTACATATCACATAAATGGCTTAAATGCACTTCTTCAGATAAGCAAAATCATCACTGTAGTTTAAATCAAGCTAAACCAAGAGATCACTCTGGACTGCAAAATCTGCCTTTTATTCAGAATGACAGACTGCTCTATTCCAGGTTTGAAAATATGCTCCTTTGGCCTTACTTCAAAAAAGCCATGACAAACAAGTGTATGAGGATGAGCTACAGAATATGAAAGTAGCCTAAGCCACTAACTGTAGGACTTGACTTAGCTTTGGAATGCACCAGTTTGAAGAGACAGTATTTGGGTATCTGAACTGGACTGCTATCAGTCTGCATTCACCAATGAGATACTTTTGTGTTAAAAGCTTCCTTCAGAGATACTAAACCCTGTTATGCTTATATACATACTGTTTTGTTTCAGTAAGATAGTTTATTAAATGTTGATTTTCTAAGTCAAATCACACTGATTAGCATGATTTATTAATTGTTAAATTTTCTAAGTGAAATCATACATACTGATTAGTGTTGTGTTAGTAATTTTATTAATCACTGCAGATCTCGTCTAGAAAGTGTTCTGATTCCATTATCACTCGACTGCAAAACCAGTGAACTGCATTAAATGACTTTAAAGGCAAACTAATTTACATAACTGCATGCTTCTCATTTCCAGATTTTACAATGGCACTCCGTACCACAAATTTACTTGTTTGCCTGTCAGTCTAATAAGAAAGCTGAATTCAAAAAATGCCAACACTAAAACAAAGAAAACTGAGATAGGTATGACTCGGGTCTACTGGATTTATTGACTCTTTCCTATCAAAATCTCTGTGAAGAATTTAGATGTTTCAATGACCTCTGGTGGAAACCTCACCTACATGACAGGATGCAGGTGACACCACTGTTCAAGAAACCAATTAAGCTGGGAGTGAATATAGAACAGGAGACAGTACTAAGGATATCAGCTGTGTGCCAAAAAAAATAAATTTAACTACCAAATGAGTCTAGCTAAGCAGCCCCTTTCACTGACATAGCTAAAGCAAAACTTTGCAGGTGTCCATCTCATTCAAAGAGGAACAATTTATTTTTCCACACCATGATGGAAGTCATCCATTCAGATATAGTGCAAATGACACTTTTACCCAACACTGACAGTGTAAAGGGGTAAAGCTAAGGTGACCAGTGTGTGATTAGTGGCTCAGGTGCTTCACAGTGCTGGCAAGTTGGGAGGGTAGAACAGGACAAATACAGCCACAATCCTTTGATGGAAGAATAGCCCTGTGAATACTGGGGGTGGGATTATGGCTGATAAAATCACTGCCTGGTAGTTCCCCTCATTAGCAAGTACAGGGGCATATGCACTCATAGGAGGAATGCACTGTGACCCCCACTTTGATGTGGGTAGCCTGTCCCCCTCATAAATATGGGAATTATTTATTTATTTTCTTTGATAACTGGGTTTGATGAGCAGATCCTTAGACCATTGTCAGCCATGACCTGGGTCACTGTGGAAGTTACAAACTTCAACAGAAAGTTTTGTTTGTTAAGAGGTAACATTATTGACAGCACAATGACAGAAATACACAAACAAAACATAATAGCTATCAAAGGATACAGAAGTAAATAAGAGAAAAGCAATTAATTATATTCACAGATTAGCAATACTAGCAAATTAACATGGCAATGAAAATTAAATCTGCACAATTTAGAAGTATGTGAAGAGTCAAGTGTAGTTCTCTCAAAATTCCAAAATTGCACAGAATGTCCAGAGTTTTGTCTCATGTTTTCAGTCTGTTCCTTGTAAAATATATAATTTTCTTGCAAATCACAGAGGAAAGAAATCAATAAATAATGACATACATTTGACTTTCGGACTTCACATCCTTCAGAAAATGTAAGTTAATGAAAGAAACTTTTACTCTTCCAACATTCTAAGTTAATAAGAGCAATATTTAAAATCTGTTTCTGATTTTGGGTCTTTGTTACCTCGTTACTTGTGATTTTGTCCAGAATTCTTGTGATAAGACATCTGAAAGGTATGGTCAAGAGTGATATACTATAAGGTTTACCATATGCGATTCCTGCCTGATACTGCTTAATGTCATGTTTTTACCCAGCATCCCTCATATTATTGCTATGAAATTTAGTTAGCTAATCTTTAGACTGGATTCACTTTTGAATTTTTCTACTACTTTGATGGAATGTGTTTCAAGCTACTGGTGTGAGCTTTCTGCAAGGTTTTATTACCTACTGCCTTGGAGAAGTGTACCTTTGACAGTAGCACTGCATTTTTTAAATATGAGGAAAGGGAATAACTGGTGTGTGGATAAAGGACATTCACAAGAGGTCTCACTGCTGGGAAGAGGACAAATGCCCCAATGTCTGCATGAATGATGGCCTCTCTGGATTATTCTTACCCTAGCAGTTCTGGTAGATTCAGTAATGTTAGGGCATGAATGGGTTTAAGTCACATTTCAGGAGGCTTTCTGGCTGGCAGGCAGACAGGGAAAACCCTCTAAAGAAAAAAAAATACATGTGTGGAACTGGATACATGCTAGGTATTTCGTTATCATGGCTATATACCATTTTTCCACTAGTATAGCATTTTGACTCTTGATCCCACATCTGTTTCTTGGCTACCTTTTGCTAACCTGAGAACTGTAATGACAGCAAAAGTACAAATGCAAAATACTGGAAGTATACACAAAGCCTAAGGCTGCAGCATTTTAGTTAATGAAAAAGAAACCACAAAGTTAATATAAATAAATAGCAAGGTTGTAGGTGGAAAAGTTCCTTGTGACAGGAGTGCTAGGTTTTTTGAAGATCCCTTGCACAGGTGCAGTAAAGGTATTACAGCAAGTTTTGACATTTTGTATATATTCAGTGAAATCTTTCTTTTCTCCACTTTGTATGACCTGCTACTATAAGTCTTGTACTTCTTCGATGAAAACCTTATTTTTGAAATGTTGCCTGGCTACCAAAGTGGTGACTTTAACAGCTAGGGCCCTTAGCTGGTTACAGAGCTCTGTAGTATAACCTACAATCTCGAAGGCATATTGCATACTGAATGGTCTTCATATTTTAAATTACTTTTTTTCTAACAGAACTTAATTAGAAAAGCTGATAGGGAGTTTTAGCATGTTCCCATTTATTCTGATAATTAAAAACACTCCTGCAGAAAAAATGCGAAAAAAAAATGTAACTTCAACATGTATAGTGGTAAAAGGAGGCAAAGGTAGGTGCAACAACTAATAAAATGGTCACAAGGTTATGTCTGGAATGGACCTATTTTATCAGAGATGACATTTTTAAAAATTTCACGAGTGAGTGTGTGTGTGTGTGTGTGTGTGTGTGTGTGTGTGTGTGTGTATATATATATATATATACACACACACACACACATATATATATATATATATATATATATATATATATATATATATATACACACACACACACATACATGCCAATTGTATATATTATATATATACATTACATATAAAGCTGCACACAAAGCTGCACATTTCTAATTCTGCTAATGAAACTGGTCTACATCTTACTTGTTTTCACAGATGATTAGCATTTTAATGCACAAAGCTGCCAGTTAATTTCCAAGCTTATTTATAACCTTGTACAATTATATCCCTAGGCTATCAAACTTTAGGCTTTAATTAAATTGTTTCAAGGTGAAAAATTCAGCATTAGTGCAGCAAAGAACAAGTACAATGTACTATTTCATGCTGTTAAGGATATGCATTAATTTTAAATTAGTATTATTCAGAACTATTTTACCATTGTACTGACACATCTACACTGTGTAAAAAAGCATTATTGTTCTTTACAGTCATTCTGCATAAGCACAAAATACTTTAGTTAAGACTTACTAAGAACATTATGAACCATTAAAAATAAGGATATGTCAAATAATAAAAAAAAACTATATTATTTTTTTCTAAATGCAAGACAAGTTCTGCCATCCATAATTACCTGTACTCAGCAGCTCTATTAGTCATACAGCTGGCAAAAATCTGGAACATCTCATTCATGGTGTGTATTCTGATTAAATAAATGTATCCTACATTTCAAGTGTTAGGCATAAGAAATTGACAAGTGCACTTAAATGGACCTGAAGAGAGAGATGGTGCATATAGCCCAGCACACACACAATGGCATATTGCTTCTATAAAACAGCATTTACTATATTGAAAGATGGAATTAGAAAGCATGTCTATTACACATGCATAGGTGATGACAGAAGCGCCTTGGCCAGACACACGCAGTTGACAGGAAGTGAGCATTTTTTTAGGTTTTCTGTTTTACAAGTAGTTTACACTGATGGGAGAATGGAAGATATATGGAATTCTACAGAGATGGCTGAGCAGAAATGGATCATTCGGCTGAAAGCAGATAAGGGTTTTGGGCTGAATGATGCTGTTAGCCTTAAACCCTTTCTTAAAAGTAGGAAGCTATTACACTGAGGTAGGCCTGTGGTGAGTTGCCATAGTGACTGTGGTTGAGATCTCATGCTACTGATAGCCGTATTTTTTGTTTTACACTGGTGAAAGTTTATAAGCTATCCTTTTAGACGACGTAAACTTTACATTTGATAAGCTATTCTATATATATATATATATATATATATATATATATATATATATATATATATGTAGGGTCTATATTAGAACCGCGAAAGACCTATTCAGCGAATACGTAATCATTTACACCTATTACGCGAACCGCGAATACACCAAACTCCCTAAACCGCGAAATTCAAAATCTCGAACCGTCATAGTTGTCCAACTTCACCACTCGCTACATACTACCTAACCAAACAAAATAAATAAACCACATACATACACTAACCAAAACCCTACTTCTAACCCTACACTAAACCTTACATACATTACTATCTATGCACTTACCTTAACCCACACCCTAACCCTAAGCTCGGTAACTATCGCACACTTACCTTACGGAGCTATACCGCAGAAGGGCCAACCATGACGATTCGGCATTTTAGATTTCGCACTTCAGAATGATCAGTTTTCGCGGTTTGACATACACGTGTCATCGTTTCCGTATTTGGGTTTTTTTATACAGTTTTTAGTATACATCCAGCGGAGGAGTTTGATCGTGATTTGCAGGTATTTTGAAAGGCTTTAATATGAGGCTGTTTATTTGCCAACGGTGAATGCTTCTTATGCGCCTTGACTTAAATGGTTACTATGGTAACATATGCTTTTAATTGTTTAATGAGCTGTATTTGTGTTTATATTGAGTGATGATGTACTAGTTTTTATAACAGTTTGAGGAAGCATGGTGGATCCATGTGAAAGCGCTTACTGATTTTTAAATAAAGTAAAAAACCTGTACGCTATGCCAAAGTCCCGATGAGCTTCAAACCACAAACAACTCCAAATAAAAAGCAACAGGACACTGCTGTGTTGATAAAATGTAGATAAAATTTAATCCAACATAGACAGATAAAACACCAGGTAAGCGCTTTCGGGTTACACCCTTCATCAGACAAAGATACATTCTTCAAACAACATTTTTAAAAGATAAGACAACCAATAGCATCTAGTGAAAAACCCGCCTATTTTGGAGGGTGGGTTTAACTGGAATGACATCATTTAATCCTGGTATCCTGTGTGCCGTAAACTCTATGATCCATCTTGATTCAGCCAAAGCTATCTGATGTTTTACATCACCCCCCCTACTGTTTGGTTTGATGTTAACAATAGCCCTAAATTTGAAGTTATGTGTAGGGTTGCCACTGATATGCCTATATAAGGCATTACTCGGGTCACTATTCCTGACGCTGCTCAAGTGCTGCAAGATTCTAACCTTAAACATATTGTTGGTCATTCCAACATAGAAACAAGGACATTCAACACATTCGGCTAAGTACACTATGTTCATGGTCCTACATGTGGCCCTCCCTTTTAAATGAAACACCTTCTTAGTTACTGGATGTGTAAATGTGGTTTCTTTATTGATATAACTACAGGCCTTACATATCCCACAGGGAAGTGTTCCTGCAGTAAACTTCAGAGACCTACCTTGACCACTCACCTTCTCCTTACTAGATGCTATTGGTAGTCTTATCTTTTAAAAATGTTGTTTGAAGAATGTATCTTTGTCTGATGAAGGGTGTAACCCGAAAGCGCTTACCTGGTGTTTTATCTGTCTATGTTGGATTAAATTTTATCTACATTTTATCAACACAGCAGTGTCCTGTTGCTTTTTATTTGGAGTTGATTTTTAAATAAATAAGTTTTATTTACGTTGTTAGTTCTCAACCGTGTTTGCTGCCTTCGTTTATATTTTCTAGCATTTAATATATGACTAATAAGTTACTTGAATTATTATTTTAGAGCTCAAGCACATTATTTGCCTAAAACAGTTCTTAAATTAATAACACTACCAATAACATTTCTAACCATCCTTCTACTGCCTGCTTCCGAATATTAATTTGTGTCTTCGGCTTCTACTCTTCTCTTATCTTTTCACAAATATTTTCTTAAGAGCCTAGGTACATATATAGTCTCTTTATATTTCAGTCTCCCATCTCCTCAAGATAACTTATTTAAGTTCTTTCTTTAGCATTACTAAGTGATAAAGAAAATAGATAATTGTTTCTAAATTACTCAAAGATAAACCGCCTGATATAACATGGCAGGCAATGAAGATGGGCAACTCCACTTGGTGAAAACAATAACACTGCATATTTTCAAACAGAAACAAAGAGAGAGGAAAAGGAATACAGGCTTAATAATGAGTTGTTTTGGCAAAAACATTCAGTCAGTACCAGAGACCAAGACTAGAAGTACTACTGAACCAAAGCCAATTATTTCCTTAAATTAAAAGGATGAAACCTTCTGTGGCTCAATAGTAAATGTTAACAACTGTGGAGTGGGGGAACATTTTCACAAACAGGTACAGTTGGGCACCACTATGTATTAGTAATGACGGTTTAATTAACAATTACTGTGGTATAAAGGGAAGTAGTCCAGAGGGCTAAAAAATTAGGAAATTATTTCCACATCAGGGGAAGCTTCTAAAAGGAAGACCCTGGAGGCGTGAAGCACATCAGCCCAATTCATAGCTACTCACTAGACTACTGATCTGTGTGGATCTTAAGAAACCTAGCCTTACATTCCCAAAGTAGTTTTTTTGGCCCTTGTGTTTTGTGTATGAGTAACTCCCGAGGTGGGCAAAACAAGGATATGTTGGGACATTTATTTGTTGCCCCTGTCCATGAAGGGACACTTTGCTGAACCAGGGGTAAATTTGGAGTTTATCATTCATTTTATCATCAGCACCCAGTAAAGTTATCATGTCAGTCATATGTACCTGATTAATGAAAAATGGATGAAAGTGATACAGAGTCCCAAAATGGCTTCTGAAGTATATGTGGATGTACAAATAACCTGTTTGTTCTACAGCTGACAGAAATGAGGGCAGAGCAATGTCTTATTTTTTTGGCTGACTTTTAAATTGCTTTCATATACATACAAACACACACACAGGATGAAAGTGGAGAATCCTCAAAATAAGGAAACATTCCTACTATGGGGCTGAGCCAGGCCAGGCCCAGGGGGAGGATGGCCCCCTGTTGTAGAAGGAAGTGGTAGTCCACAAAAATCACAAAACTGATAGGCCAAAGAAGAGCCATAAAAATGATAAAGTGGACTATTGAGGATACGAAAGCAATTATGTCTTGTTACTATCATGCAAAAAGCCCAGAATTTCCTGATACAAGATATAAAAATGATTATCAGAGAAATTAGAGGAAAGAAAAATACTTCCACAAGAAAAACTGTCAGAAGCTTCAAATAAAAATTTGTATTCATTAATGCAAAAAATTTGTGAAAAACAGTGCATAGATCAAGAAACACTGACCTGTTTGGCAAAATAAGCATCCGAGGAAGTGCAAAAATATAAACAACAAAGCTTAGAGATTTTTGAAAAGTATAAAGAAGAAAACTCAATTATGACAATAGAACAAAACAGCAATAAAATAAAGTCATATGGAACAAAGGATCATTTGTTGTTAAAGTCATAGTAGAGAACTGTAAAAAGGGGAAGAATCTAAGTATGGCATGGACTGACTACAGAAAAAACATTAGATAGTATTCCACATTCATGGATAAAAGAGTGCTTAAAAATATATGATACACCCCACACTGATGAACTACATTACAATGACCATGAAACAGTGGCAGACCACTTTGTAATTAGGCCATGATAAAGGACAAATTATTATCACAGGGATAAAAATTCAAAGGGGGCTATTCCAGGGTGACTCTCTGTCACCTCTGCTATTCTGCCTTGCCCTTAACCCACTAAGGTGTCTACCTAACAGCTTAGGCCATGGCTATAATTTGGCTCCGAGAAAACAACAAAGTGTAAAGACTTCTCATCTTCTCTTTGTCGATGATTTAAAACTATATAACTCATCAGATGAGGAACTGAAAACACAAATGCAAGTTGTCAACACCTTTTCAGATGATATAAGAATGTCTTTTGGTCTTGATAAATGTGCAAAAGCAACTTATAAAGCAGGAAAACTGCAGCACCAGGAAAACATCAGTTTGGGACAAGAATGTTTATTTTATTATTTATTTTACATTTGTTGACCGGGCTAGTCTAGCTGGAGAAAATTCCATTTTCAGTAGAGGCCCGGAGAGAAAAGCTCCACAAAAATAAGTACATAGAGACAGAAAATAAAAATAATAGTATACATGTTAATGAAAACAATAACAAAATGAACAATTTAAGATTATTACTACAAGAGTTAATTACTATCATACATAGTTACAAGAAAATAAGAAGCTATATGTTTTAAAATTAAAGGCGCATGAATTAATTACTACCACTCACAGTTGTGGTCTAGGGAAAAAAGATATTAAGTTATATAATGTGATATAAAAGAACTTGAGCAAGAGGGAGTGTATTAATATTTGGGAATTGATGAAGGAGCAACAATAAAACATGAACAAATGCTTATAAAACTTAGTACGGAATACTTTAGAAGACTTAAATCAATCCTGGAAACAGCACTGACATATAGGAACAAAATTCAAGCTATAAACTAATTTGCTCTTCCTCTCCTAACTTACAGTTTTGGAGTAATTGACTGATCCCAAAATGTGTTGGATAGATTACACAGGAAAAAAAGAAGGATGCTTCATGCTCACCAAATGATTTATAAAAATCAGTGCATACCAAGATTATATACTCCCCATTCTGAAGGAAGGATAGGCCTTCTTTAAACTGATTACATGTACAGATCTGCAATCATGGGATTCCACACGTATCTGCTGACCTCACAAGACCCAAATGTAGTGAAAGTTTTGAAACACAAGGAGAATAAATCTAAGATGATTTCTCTGCTTAATCTAGAGGAAGAATATCAGTGTCAAGCAGGAATGGAAATCAAACCAGAAGTAGAAAAAAATTAGGTAGCAACTGAATGTGCCAAAAAACAAAAAGAATATAAAGTGAAGGACCAGATGAGAAGGCAAGAAATGTGGAAAATGCATAAATATAGTTAAGTAAAGAAAATTTCAGGAAGAACCTTACGTTGATCAGGAACGAATGCAGTAATGGTTAAGGAGGGGCAAATTCAAACCACGACATGAAAGGTTAATATTAGCGGCCCAAGTTAGTGGGCTGCATACATGTAGCTTACAAAGTCCACTGAACATGTGGGAGAAACAGACAAATGTAGTTTTTGTAAAACCGAATTGGAAACGGTTGCACATCTCATTGCTGGTTGCGACATACTAATGGCAGAGGGACTGCATTCAGAAAGGCATAATAATGTGGCAAGATTGCTGCACTGTGGATTGTGCAAAAATTATGGTACTGAAGTGGCTGAAAGGCACTGGAAACATGAGCCACAAAACATCATAGAAAATGATGAAGTTTACATCACATGGGATCATCAATTACCAACAGTTCAAAAGATAGACGCTAGAAAACCAGATATAGTGGTCCATGAAAAGAAGACAAAAGTAACATTGATCACTGAAATCTCCACACCCAGTGACTTGCATACAGAGAGACACAAAGTCATAAAATATCAGGATCTGCAGGCAGAAATGAGAGCAATGTGGAATAAAGATATCCAGACAGTCCCAACAGTAGTAGGAGAAATGGGTCTTATAAAAAACAATCTATAATCATATTTAGATATGTTACCAATACATGTAACTGTACTGCGGTGGTGGTGCTGCGGTAGCATTGTCGCCTCACAGTTAGACGTTGCCTGTTCGATTCTCAGTTAGAGCGTCTTCTGTGTGGCGACATGCGTGAATGGGCGTTCCTTCGTTGAAGGTTGTGCGTTAGGCCCAGCAAGCCAGCACGTAAAAATCTACTGCCAATCATTAACGGACCGGAGTTCTGCTGTGGCGACCCCTAACCGGGAAAAGCCGAAAGACAACAACAACAACAATAACCAATACATGTAACTCCATATAAATTGCAGGTGGAGTCATTACTGGGCACATTGCGAAAAGCACTTCTGGCTGACATCAAAGTTTGAAACAATACTACTTTCATGAACTTTAATCATACTTTGACTTAGGAATGGGGACCATTCCTGTCATGGTACTAGAAACCCAAAAGATTTGCGAAATTAAAAAAAGAGTTGAACCTATTACAGATGTTCATAACTGTTATCATTTTTGAGGCTGCACATCCAGATTATCATCCTTGCTCATGAAAACCATTTGTTTATTTATATTGACCTGGCTGACAGCAAAGACAAGGAAATCAAAAGCTCTGATGGTTGTAGTACTAAACTGAGGCACTTTCTTAGCAAAACAAAACAATTTAAAACCTTTATCATTAGGGTGAGAAATATCCAACAGCAATCATTTTTGATCCTTAGCTGCCTCAATTTAAACTTGTCTGGACTGATGCCTTGGACTTAAACCACACTCTTCAGGCTCTGTTTAATCTCTCTCAATACCTCTAAATTCATCAGCAGGACACTAGACTTAAATGATCTGCTTAATGAACTGCATACAGGAGATGGCACCAATCACAAATCATATATTTAAATCCCATGGTTAATGGAAGGAAACGAGCCTCATCTAAGTACACAATTATTCTGATGATGATTTATAAATATACAGATAATGTCAATGGTTGCAAACATATTAGTTTGTTAAACATGGTATTAACAATATAAATTAAGCAGTTAACGTTGTCGCCTCACAGCAAGAGGTTCTCCAGTTCGATTCTCGGCTGGGTTGCCTTCTGTGTGGAGTTTGCATGTTCTCCCTGTGTTCGCGTGGGTTTCCTCTGGGTACTCCGATTTCCTCCCACATTCCAAAGACATGCATCTGGAGCATTTCTCCTCGGGCCTCCACTGAAAACAGGCTCTCTGGAACCTAGTCGGACTTTCCCGGTCAACAAATGTTAAATAAATAAAAAAAAAAAAAAAAGATATAAGAAACATGACCAAATTGCATCACAATTGTCTAGGGAAGTGAAGTAATGGCTTAAATGGTACAAAAAGCCAGAATAATATAGTTCTGGTTAGAAGGATACTGGACATTAGAAGATACAAAAAAAAAAAAAAAAAAAAGTTATGTTCTTACCATAACGTTCCATCTGTGTTGTTGATCTTCATTCATTCATTACTGATGGGTATCGGTTCCATCCTTGGAAGCAAGTCTGCTGTTATAACAAGCTCGTGCCAGGCAAAAAAAAATCTCGAGCTAAGCTTACCCATAGTGCCCTGTCTCTATCACCTCAGATCGAGTTTGCCCATAAGATAGGAAAAGAAAAAACAGAGGCTTTATCTGAGCAAATTCCCTACTATAAGGTAGGACCAAATCCGAACCTCCAGGAGTCTTTTGGAGGGGGATGGTGGGTGGGAGGTAATGAATGAATGAAGATCAACAACACAGATGGAACGTTATGGCAAGAACATAACTTCTTTATCTGATGTTGTTAATCTTCATTCATTCCTTATTGATGGGACAGAGCTCTTGCTATTTATTTCCTGGGAGGCCATAAGGAAGGATATTCCTGAACACCACTGAACCAAAGGAGGCTTGCCCCCTGGAGACCAAATCCAAGTTGTAATGCATGATAAAAGTATGAGGAGTGGCCCATGTAGCTGCTGCACAAATATTATACATGGAAGCTCTTGCATGGAAGGCAGCAGACGTTGTGACTGATCTAGCTGAATATGCTTTGACCTTAGATGGCAGAAAAGCGTTGTTTTGTTGATAGATAAAGCCAATGCAATCTCTCAACTATTTAGAGAGTCACTTTAGAAAAAAGATCTTGTCAGTTTTAGTCCTGAAAATGATATGAATAACTGGTCAGATTTTCATAGTGATTTAGTCCTGTCCAAGCAGAATCACAATTGTCTACGCACATCAAGTAAATGTAGTGAATATTCCCCTTTGTTAGAAAAATTTGGAAAGAAAACTGGCAGATCAATTGTTTGGTTAATAGTCAAATCAGAAATAACTTTGGGTAAGAAGATAGGATTAGTCTGGAATGATACTCTGTCTTTATGGAAAAACATGTAGGGACGTTTTAAGCACAAGGCTTGTAGTTCAGATATTCATCTTGCTGAGGTAATAGCTACCAAGAATAAAGTTTTCCAGTATACAAATTTTATATCACAAGTGGCTGCAGGTTTGAAAGGAGGGCAAGTCAAGGATTGTAGAACTAGTGTCGCATTCCATGGCTCAATTGGGACTTTGAAGGGTGGTCTAATGTGCGTGACACCTTTCAGAAAGGTTTTACATACAGGGTGAGAAATCAAGGATGAAAGGATGAGTCCTGGAAGCCACTGTGGAAATTTGAGATAGCCACCAGGAGTACTCGAATAGTTGAAGCTGTCGCCCCCGAATGGAGAAGGTCAGATAAATAGTCCAGTACCGAAGTAAACAGAGCTGAAAAGGGATCTATTCTCTTCTCCCAAGACCAGACTATGAATCTTCTCCACTTACTGAGATAAATTTTCCTGGTGGATGGTTTATGGAAAGCAAGAAGAATGTAACGTACAGGGGAGGATAGGTTATTTTGCCAGGTAATTACTGGAAGTGGAGGGACCAAACTGTCAGCATGAGGCTCGATATGTTTGGATGTATCAACTCTTGTGGGTGTAACAGCAATTCCAGAGGTGGATCCAGAATCCATGGTTGATGTACTAGGTGAGGCCAAAGAAAGGGAAACCAAACTTTTTGAGGTGAATAGGGTGCAATGAAGATTACCCTGCTTCTCGACCGAAGAGCCTTCTTTAGAAATTGTAGGATCAGAGGAAAGGGAGGGAAGGCATAAAGAAATCCCATGGGCCAATCGTGTACTAGAGTGTCCCTCGGGGACTTCCCCTGCTGCATTTGTGGTTTGCAGGGGATGCGAATATATCGCAGAAGGCTGGCCCAAGTGACTGAAGATCTTCACCGCTATGACAGGCTTGAGAGACCACTCGTGAGGCAAGAGAATGCATCTGCTCAGTTTGCCTGCAATTATGTTGGAGTCCCTGGGAATGTGAGTTCCAAAAGCGGTTGGAAGCTGTTGCCCATTGCCAAATTCTCATGGCCTCCCAACACAACGGGTAGGACTTGCTTCCCCCTTGTTTGTTAATATACCAGACTATGGACATGTTGTCGGACTAGATAGCAATTGTCCCTGATGGGAGGACAGATTGGAATGCTTGCATTGCCAGAAGCACTGCCCTTAGTTCTAGGACACTGATATTCAGGTTGGCCTCCATGGGTGACCAAGTGCCTTGGACTGTCTTTCCCTGGAAGTGCCCCCCCCCCCCCCAATCCCATCATGGAAGCATCCATGGTCAATATGGCCTAGAACTGAGAGGGGGAGAAAGGACAACTCCAAAGGTCTTTTTCTGGCTTCATCCACCAAAATAAGTCTTTTTTGCATCAATTTGTTATGTGGATCTGAAAGGACACAGGATGAGTTAAAGGGGACCACTGCAATAGTAAAAGCCACTGTAGAAGCCTTATGTGTAGTCTTGCCAGAAGAACTACTGTAATCCAAGCTGCCACAGATCCTAGCAGTTGAAGGATTGCCTGAGCTGAAACTTTGTCCAGAGAGGGTATCACCCAGAGTTGAGATGCTAGTCTTTCTAACCTGTGAGGTGGGAGGGAGACTAGGGAAGACTGAGTATTGAAAGTTGCCCCTATGAATTTCTGACTTTGAGAAGGAGTCAACTTGCATTTCTCTTCATTTATTGAGATCCCTAAGGATTCTGCTAGCTCTAGAGTATAATGTAAGGCTATAACCAGTAGATGCTTGGTGGGGGTGGTAAGGAACCAATCTTTGCAGTTTCAAGTGAGCTGTTACGACTGCCATGCATTTGGTGAACACTCTGGGGGCCGTAGAGAGACCAAAGGGCAGCTCTCGGAATTGGTAGTGATTGGCTCCCAGCTGGAAGTGGAGGAATCTTCTGGAGTGTTTGTCCATTTTTATATGGTAATACGCATCCTGAAGATGTAGCGAGCACATCCAATCATCTTTTCCTAGAAATGGAAGGACAGACTGAACCGTGACCATCCAGAATTTTGTCTGACAAATTTATTTAGGATGCTGAGGTCCAGGATTGGCCTCCAGTCCCCTGTCTTTTTTTGGCACTAAAAATAACCTTGAGTAAAATCCGGATCCTATGTGGTCTGGTGGGACTGCCTGAATGACACTTTTTAGGAGCAGCTTTTATATTTCTTGAGCTGGTACTTCCCTTTGACTGGGTGGAACGTCGGGAATATGCCTCACCGGCCTTGGGTAAACACTGAAAGGTATGTGCTAATCTTTGGTAATTATTGTCTGCACCCACAAAATCTGTGGTTGTTTGCCAGGCAAGGTGGTGCAGAGAGAATCGTCCCCCAACTGCTTCTAGAGGTAAGCAATCGGGCCACTCTTCAGGAGCACTGATAGGGCTGTCCAGAGAAAGAATTTCTGGATTCCCTGATTACGTGGACCCTCTCTGCCTCTGTAGGGGCGTCTGCCAGATGAGTTTCCCCCACCTCTTCCCCAGGAGGTAAACTCACCACATGTGTCACAGAAAGGACCTTGGGATTTCTTGTACCACATCTTTACATTCCTCTGATTCCTAGAGTAGGATCATTGGGGGGGTGGAAAAACATACGCCCACAGCAGACAAGGTCTTACTGTCCTTTTCGCACCTGGCTAAAGTGTCTTTTACTTTTGGGCCAAAAAGAGAAGAGGCCTTCATGAGCGTTGAGAAAGGAAGAATTAAAAGGGTCTGGAAAATCACACAGGCACATCCAGGCATGATATCTCATGACAACACCTGCACCCACTGCTCTAGCCGCCCCTTTGGTAGTATGAGAAATCAACCGCATGGATGAGTTAGATATAGATTCCAGGGTAGCAAGCTGTGAGGCAACTTTGTCTCATAACCCATCAGAAACTGGCTCTGCTAAGGTTCTCAAGAGTTCTGAGATTAGGTCTCTCTGGAGCCGGGTAAAATGTGCCAAGTAATTTAAGGACTGAATGGCAAAGGTTGATGAAGAATACACCCGCTTCCCTAACCTATCGCCACCACCATAGCATCTACTGGTAGGACCAGTGTGAGTTGTTCTCTTGTGGAGAAATAATTTTGTCTGGTCTCCAGGGGATAGATTCAATGGTGTCAGGATTCCTCCAAGCACGCAGCACGATGAGCTGAACTAGGTCATCTGCAGGTGGGGTCACCCAAGAAGTAGAGGGTCGTGTGTGGAAAGCCTGCAAGAATACATACTCCTCAGAGGAAGGGTTGGTGGGCTTCCAGTCTCCCCGCTGCTTTAAAATTTCTAGTATGTATCCAAAGGAGACATCCTCAGGGGGTGACCGTGGGGACTCTTCCCCTTCATTTTAGTCTGTATCTTCGGTAAAGGATTCGTCGGGGGAATCCACATGCTTCCTCTTGCACTATCTCTTACATGGTACCTCCTCAGTGGGGATATCTGATGAGGACTCTGAAGAGTGGGAACCTTGTGGAAGGGTATCTTGAGGTTCCCGTGCTCAACGTCCCCAAGTAGTGGACTGCGTCAGCTGCAGTTCAGAGGACAGACATAATGGGCCTCCGGTGCCAAAGGAACCAGCTGTGAGCCTGCAGAGACCAGTGCCCTCTCTATCACCTGGAAAGCAGGCCCACCTGAAGAGGGGTGGTAGCCCAGAACAGAGCAAGACAACCTCAGGACTGGGGTTACATCTCACTCCAACAAGCCCATACCCAGGGAAGGAGCCACAAGAGGACTCAGTGCTGTCACAACAACCGGAACCGTAGTAGACTGCGCTGTACTATGGGGTCATGGTGCCAACAGCCCAGTCACGATTCCAAGTATGGCTCAGCTCAAAGTGAGTCGATGGCCATAGGGTAGGCTCTGGAGCCATGGTAAGGTCTACCAATGGAACCGAAGGAGTTGGCACCAGGATAGGGGTCTGCGTCAAGAGCTCCGATACTGCTAATGACGGAGTCTGTGGAGAAAATTCCTCGGATCCGGGTGGGAGGGAGGACTTGGAAGGAGTTGGGATTCCTCTGGCCGCTAATAGCTGATCCACAAGTCTCATTACATTGATTTCAAAAAGGCTCCTGGAGGAGTGGGTTAACATCCTCAATAGAGAATCAGGGCATTCTAGAAAAGGACTGCACTGCTGTCCAAAAAAGGGATCCGCCAATGGGGAGTATCGGGTCCGAGGTAATATTTCACCTTTTGGCACCGTGGTCAAAGGACCAGTAAGTTGTATGGGAGGGGGTTGACCGGAGTTGGGAGAACTATTTTTGGTGCCAAAAGGGGCATTGGTACTGTAGCAGTAGTTTAAATCATGGAAGATGAAGTTTTGGGTGGTTCCATAGTCACGAGCAATACCGCAGTAGGTGCTTGAAGTACTGCTGCTGAGGATGGTACCGTAGTTGGTGGTTGAGGTCCTGGTATCGAGGATGGTACCGTAGAAAGGGTTTCAGGCCCCAGTGCCAAGGTCGGTGGTGTCAATTTAGGAAGTTTTGCTTTGGGTTCTGTAGACTTAGCAGATTTTGAGTCACTAAAGTGTGGAGATGAAGTTACAGACAGGCTCCTCTTTTTATGTTCCTTTTTAGAAGGGGTTCAGCCCTCCATCTCAGATACAGCCTCTGAGAAAGGAGTTTTTAGGAGACCCTTGAGTAACTATTTTTTTCTTTCTGTCAAGATACTGGTGCTAAAGCCCTTACATATGTCCCATGGGGGTTGAACTTTCAGATGTGATACCCTGAGACAGTAAACACAAGACAAATGACCATCAGAATTCGGCATTTTCCTGTTACACTGATCACACCGCTTAAAGCCTGTTGTTCCTTTTTTATCAACCATCATTAATAGTACACCAAAGACTTATCTGATAATATGTCCAAAGCAATTGGCAAAAAACACACTTACATAGTGAAGAAAGAAGATTTTTTTTTTTTTTTGTTACCAACGATGGTAAGAAAGAAATACCCTAACGGGTACAGAAAAGTAGAGGGGGGATACCAGCAATGGTACTGAAAATTACTTCAAAGGTAAAGGAAGGCCTCTACTAGCAATGGTACAAAGAATACCACAAAAATCTGGTAAAGAAAAAGAGGATAGCACTTCAACAGGTAAACAAAGTTTAAACGACTACTAACGAGTCAGAAATATCACAAGGTAAGCGAAGAAAAATTTCAAAGTATAAATTTTTAAATGACTTAGCTTGAGAGGTGGCTTGACATGTCTTGATAGCATACACAGCAAACAAGATCTGAGGTGATAGAGAGAGGGGCACTATGGGTAAGCTTAGCTTGAGAGTTTTTTGGCTGGCGTGAGCTTGTTATAACTGCTGACTCAGTTCCAAGGAGGGAACCGATACCCATCAGTAAGGAATGAATGAAGATTAACAACACCAGATGCTATTTTTGTTTGTTACATTAAAAAAAAAAAAAAAGCTTGCAACCATTAATTTACTTTGGCAATTACCTAAACAGAAACGTCCTGTACAAATTCTTGAAACAAAACCTGGTAATGTATAAACATAAGGTAGTAATAAATCTGAATGTGTCATAGGATCATAGGTGTGTACCAGGCTAATGGCCCTGGAGCCTTTACAAGCCCAGCCCATAGAAGTGCCCTGGCATCATGCCGCCTGACATTATTTCCCAGTGCCTCTATCAAGCAGAGCCACTGGAGTGATCCCCGGGGTGAACTTTCTATTTCCCATCCACTCATCAAGATTCCTCTTGAAGAGGGCCAGTGAGATGCTCTGCTTGACATGTATGAGAAGTGTATTCCAGAGCACGGGCAGTCTCTGGGTTATGAACCTGTCCCTCCAGCATGTTCTGTTGATTGTGGTAATGAGGTTGAGGTCTCTGGAGCATGTGGTGTGGAGGGATTGGGATTTCTTTTGATGTAGTATTTCTAACAGAGCTGGGTCAGACATGGCTTTGTAAGTCAAGCAGAGATTGCCTCTTAGTAGATGATATGAGACACAGAATAGCTGGAGTATTTTGAGACTGTCTGTGTAAGACGTGTTTAAGGCCTAGGATCCTCTTCGTGAGGTACTATTGTGGCCTATCCAGCTATTGCATGTGTCTAGTGAGGTACATGCCAAATGGGGCATTATACTCGATGACTGGCCAAAAGAAGGAAGAGTAGAGAGAGAGATGACCTCTTTCTTCCTGGATGCAAAACCCCTGGTAATGAGATGTGCCACATAGAGGGACTTTCTGTCCACAGTGGCAATGTGGTGTACGAAGGAGAGGTTGCTGTCAACCTGTGACCCCAGATCTCTTATAACACGTTCAGTGGGCTCCCATTGATGTGATAATTAGTGGGAACTGAGTTTTTCCTAAAGGGGATGATGACACATTTTTTGGCATTAAGCTTAAGGACATGGTTTTGACACCAGTCATTGGTCTCAGTGAGGCCTTTCTGTAGGATGTCTACATCACTTGGGGAGTTAATAATGGCTCCCGGCTTGCAGTCATCTGTGAACTTTTTCAGCCAGAGTGCCTCTGTGTTGGCCTGGAAGTCTGAGAAATAGATGCCAAACAGGAGAGGACCCAGGACCGATCCCTGTGAGACTCCACTCGTGACTGGTCGGCAGTCTGACTTTTAGTCAATATACAACTTGGGGAAGAGTAAGTCAGGGACATTTCCTTAGCTCCAAAATGTACAACGCATTACGTTACAGAACACAAAGTCTACAGCTTATGTGAGGGCTTAACAAAGACTGAATAATAAACAGGAGGTTAGGAAAACATGAAGAAAAAATGCCAAAGAAGACATAACATAAACCACAGGAACCTGTGAAAAGATGGAAATAAAGTAAAAGGTTCTCTGAAATGGAAAGTATTCCAGCACAAAGACAAAGTTTTAAATTGCGTAGGGTGTACTTACTGATGTGTCATTGATTCATGGCTACTTAGTAGACAGCCTAACCTAAATTCTCAGCTGTTCCAAAGTACTTCCTCTTTAGGTAACTTACTCAAGGTCACACAGTAGGCAAATGAAGGCTAAGGGAATCAAACCCTGTACCACATGACATAGCTTGTTAACAGCTCAAAGCCTTCATCATGTGTGTTATGTACCACAGCACGGCATCAAAGAGGAATTAAACTGGTTTTAGGCTACTGAAAATGTAGATAAATCTTCTTTCTGTGAGGAACAAAAGTAAAGGGAGAATAAACTGAGTATTTTTGATTAAGAAATTCATGGTGATACAATTACCATATGCAGCTTTTGTTTCTCCCACTGTCAACAGCCAGTAACCTTTTTGCACCTTCCTAATGATGGTTTTGGGGTTTAACGACTTAAACCTAGTTAAAGGGACCACTACTTATCCATGACAGAAAAAGCCATGACTATGACGTCCTCTGTCCACTTTCCTTGTTCTCTATACACTCTTACCACCTATAGACCTATAAAACCCCACCAATTATTCTCCTCCCCTCCCCTTTGTCTTACTCTGCATTCTTCTTTTTTCTGTTTCTCTAACCTCCCCAAACTTATAACCTCTCAAATCTTCTATGCTATTTCTCCCTTTCACTAAGCAAAGCTATTCATATACTCTAGTGTAATCCTATTCTCATGTTAACCTGATGTTAAGTTCAACAACTACCATCTTCTCTACTAATCTAGTGTTAATACACTGTAATATTTTAGAAGTAATACTTTAGAAGTTAAGTTAATACACTAAGCAGCTGGTCATTTATTCAACTCTAATCTGATTGTAAAGTACTGTGTAAAGCTTTAATTTACATTATTTGTTTTAAAAACTGTAGTCTATCATGTATGTACCTAAAAGCATTGTATCTAGTCCTATCATTTTGTGCAAAATTACAATCTTATTTTATTTTATTTTTTTTATTTTACATTTGTTGACCGGGCTAGTCCAACTGGATACATGTCCATTTTCAGTAGAGGCCTGAGGACAAAAGCTCCAGAAAAAAAACTTACAAAAAAATTAAAAGTAATATAAGTCTACAAAAGGCATCAACATACAATATTACAACATTCAGTTAAAGTTTACATAAAAAAATTGTAAAATTGAATTAAATAGTCAAATATGGAAAATAGTACTCAAGACTCATAAGCATTAGTATTTAAGTAAAAAAAGATAGGTTAGCTTATATTCTCTGTATGTACCTGAATGTCTGAAATGTGGAGCTTTTCTCCTCGGGCCTCCACTCAAAACGGGTTATGAGACCTAGTCGAACTATCATGGTTAACAAATGTCAAATAAATAAATGACACAGTCTACCTGTTGCTCAGGTGGTGGAAGAGCCGGCAAGGATGAGTGAGTGTATTCTGCCCACTGTTGGGCCATCTACATAGAAGAGAAGGATGGCAGCTCAGTCTTCTGTGGTACTAACAAGTAGAAGCTGTGTGTGGACAACTGTAAACCACTTCTCCTGATCCCAGAATGGGAGAGGCAGCATTATTCTCTCAGCCCTGCCCATCATCCACATGGCCCTTTCAGTGCCTGCACTACCTGAACTTGGGTTACACTGGGATCAGTCAAGGTTTTATCCTGCTAAGACACTGAGCTAGTCAAAAGAGCCAAATAAACGTGACCTAAAAATTAACCCCATTAACTACTTTGAAAGCTGCCTATCTCAAAGATCTACATCTGTCCACTAGGAAGATAATTACTCTTCTTTTCAATTATTCAAGGTAGATGTCCACAGAGATCCATTCTTGAACCAGTACTGTTCAACATACTCATCAAGTCATGCACAAATCAACAGAAAATGTTAAACAGTACACCACATACACAAGTCAGCTAAATTATGCACATAATCAGCATTACTGTTACTCGGAAAACCTTTAATAATCATGAAAAATGGATAAAAGAATCCCAGCTATGGTTAAACACCAATAAAAAAAAGAAGTTATGTACTCACCATAACGTTACATCTGAGTAGTTCTACTTCATTAGTCTTTAACCTGTGGGTACTGGATCTGCACTGGCAACTTTACTAGCATCAACTCCAAGCTTCAAGCTCCTCCCCTTACCCATAATACACCTACACTACTTTCCACCCCCTCCAGATCGAGTTTGCTAAATCATATATTGACAACCCAACCTGAAACATACTTACGGCCTATAACTGCAGCCCGTAGGCTGTTCATATGCCAAGGTCCGGAGAAAGGAGGGGGGACAGTTGAAGACAAATGAAGTAGAACTACTCAGATGGAACATTATGGTGAGTACATAACTTCTTTATCTGAAGTATTTTACTTCATTTGGTCTTCAACCTGTGGGACAGAGTCCCCAGCTACTAAACTCCTGGGTGGCACTCATGGAAGGATATTCTGGAGCACCGTGAAACCAAAGGATGTTCTTCTTCTGGAAATCAAATCCAATTTGTAATGAGAAATGAATGTATGAGATGAAGACCAATTAGCTGCAGAACAAATATCATCCAAAGAAACTCTAGACCAAAAGTCCGCAGACGTAGCCATGGATCTAGTGGAATGAGCTCTCACCTGACCCGGAGGAGACATGCCTCTGTTCTTATAGACCTGAAGGATGCATGAAGAAATCTAGCTAGCAATAGTGACCTTGGAGACAGGTTTCCCCAAAAGGGGTTTACAGAAGGATACAAACAATTGATCAGGTTTACTGAAATTTTTTGTCCTGTGTAAATAGAATCATAACTGGCTATAAACATCCAGCAGATGGAGTTTGTACTCCATCTTGTTAGTAAAATTAGGAAACAACACAAGTAAATGGATGGTCTGATTGATACTGACTGGTAATGCCACCTTAGGAAGAAAGGACAGATTGGTCCGAAGGGAAACCCTATCTTTGTGAAAAATCATATAAGGAATTTTGACGGACAAAGCCTGCAGTTCTGAAACCCTTTTGGCAGAGGTAATGAACCCCAGAAATGCTGTTTTCCAAGGTAAATATTTTAGATCTGTGGTTGCAGCAGGTTCAAAAGGTGGAGCGACAAAAGCTTGTCGAACCATAGTAAGGCCCCATAGGGGAACAGGATCCTTGACCAGGGGGCATAACAGAAAAGCACCTTTGATAAAGGCTTTACACAGCCTGGAGTAGGCTAGAGAGGCAGAATTCTCACCCACATGAAAATGAAAAATGGCAGCCAACTGAACCTTGACAGTAGAAGAACTAGCTCAGTGTAGAAAAATCTTAACTAGAAAGTCAAGAATGGCAGAAATAGGAGCCGTGAAGGGATCTAAACTCCTCTGAGACGCCAAAGGGAAAAACGTTTCCACTTGCTGCAATAAACCTTCCTGGTCGAAGACTTATGAGCAGCCACCAAAACAGACCTAACCAAGGAGGATAATCCAGGAGTCCTAGCAATCACGGGAACTGGAGCAGCCAAGCTGTGAGCTTCAAACTGTCCAGGTTCGGATGAGGAACCCCCAAATGGTGTAAAATCAGATCCTGAATGGGATCCAAGATCCAAGGCAGAGCCAGACGATGAGACCAAAGGAACGGACCACACCTGGAGAGGCCAAAACGGGGCAATGAGGATCACTTTGCTCCCCAGTCGACGAGCTTTCTGTAGAAACATCAGAATAAGAGGTACTGGAGGGTAAGCATACAGAAGACCGGGTGGCCAAGCATGTACTAGAGCATCTCTAGGGGACTCCCCCAGCATGGGGTTCAGAGCGAAAAACTCGTTGCACTTCGCATTGGAAGGAGATGTAAAGAGATCGCAGCAAGGCTGACCCCACTTGCGGAAGATGTGTTCCGCTACTGAAAAATTCAGAGGCCACTCGTAAGGCATCAGAATAGTCCAACTTAACCTGTCCGCTAGGATGTTGGACCGTCCCGGAATGTGCGTTGCGATGAGAAAGCAACCAGTGGAGAACGCCCATTCACAAACTCTCATGGCCTCGCGGCAAAGAGGGTAAGATTTGTTCCCTCCCTGTTTGTTGATATACCAGACCACTGACATGTTGTCTGACTGAATTGCAATCATTCCCAGAGGGAGAAAGGCATGAAGGGCCTACAACGCCAAAAGGACCACCCTCATCTCTACAAAATTTATGAGCAAGCTGGTCTCTACGGGGGGCCACAGGCCTTGGACTGTCCTGCACAACCATGACCCCCCCCACCCGAGTTGGGAGGCATCCGTGGTCACTGTGGCTTGGGCCGGGGCCAGAACAAAATGGCGTCCCTCCAAAATGTCCAGAGAACACATCCATCATATGAAGGACGACCGACAAAATCGACTGAGTTGTACTGGAAACGCCAATGCAAGTTCCAAAAGGGACCATTGTACAGCTAGAGTCCACTGTAGAATCCTCATATGTAACCGGGCACATGGGAGGAGCATTATGGTCGCCGCCATTGAACCTAAGGCTCTCAACACTCATTCCACCATTGGGAGATGAGAGTGGTAGATTAGAGAGACATGCATCCTCAGGTTTTATACTCTCTCTGAGGTCAGGAAGATTTTGCACTGTAAAGTATCTATCCTTGTGCCAATGTAGTCTATCACCTGTACAGGATCTAGGAGTGATTTGGATGTGCTGATTGTGATCCCCAAGAGCAGGGCAAGGATCAAGAAATAATCCCAGGTTTGGGAGAGTAGATGCCTGTTGGGAGCAGTGAGGAGCCAATCGTCCAGGTACAGATAGACCTGAATCCCCTGAAACCTCAGGTGAGCTGCTACCACCATCATCACTTTGGTAAATACTCTGTGGTGAGACCAAAGGGTAGGGCTCGAAATTGATAATGACTGACTCCTAGCCGGAAGCGGAGGAACCTTCTGGAGCTTCTGTGCATTTGTATGTGATAGTAAGCATCCTGGAAGTCTAACGAGCACATCCAGTCGCTCTCTTGCAAGTAAGACATGATGGACTGTAGTGTGACCATGTGGAAAGTACAGTTGTGTACACCTACCATAAATGTAGATGTTCGAGTGTCTTCACTGTTGCAGTCATAACTGTGGGGTGCTCCTGCCGGCAGGCAGCCCGAGGTCGGCCAGAATCACAAAGTCTGGGTCCGGCGTCGGCTGTATAAGCTAGTATCCTGACGTCAGTACGCCTTGGTACATAGCCCTCAGCCGACGCCATCTTCTCCAGCCTTTCTTGCCCTAGATGTCAGAATACCCCAATAAATCAAAAATGAATCCAACAAGGAAACACAAATACACCACAAAAGAGAGAAGAAGAAGAGGGGATAGGAGGGAGGAAACGACTGCAACAGTGAAGACACTCGAACATCTACATTTATGGTAGGTGTACACAACTGTACTATGTTCTTCGTGTTTCACTGTTGCAGTCATAACTGTAGGGTGGAATCCCAAAGCAGTGTAGAGAGGAGGAGGCTTTAGATAGAAGAAGGGGAGGCAAGAATACCCTGCAAGACAGCAGAGGCAAAGCCTGCCCTAGACTTAGAAAACAAAGGGAGATTGTAGTGCTTGGAAAAAGTATGCACTGAACTCCAAGTGGCAGCTTCCAAGATATCCTTGGTAGGAACTCCTCTGAGAAAAGCTGTAGAAGTAGCAGCTGCTCTAGTAGAATGACTTCTAATGGTTCCAGGAAACTGTTTACCATGATGAGTGTAACAAAATCTGATCCCATAAGCAATCCATTTGGAAATGGTTTGTTTAGAAATAGGTTTTCCAAGTGAGCTGGAGGCAAAGGAAACAAACAGTTGGTTAGACTTTCTGAAATCTTTAGTCTTGTCCAAGTAAAATCTTAACTGTCTGTGCACATCCAATGAATGCAAAATCCTTTCCACTTTATTTTGAGGATTTGGAAAGAAAGTAGGAAGGTGAATTGACTGATTCAAGGCCACTTTCGAAATCACCTTAGGCATGAAAGTAGGATTGGTCCTCAAGGATACTCTGTCCTGATGGAAAATAAGGTAAGGTTCCACAGCCATAAGAGCTTGCAACTCTGAGACCCTTCTGGCAGAGGTCAAAGCTAACAAAAGAACAGTCTTCCAAGATAGAAACTTAATATCTGAAGATGCAGCAGGCTCAAAAGGAGGCAAACTAAGTTTTTCTAAAACATAATTAAGATCCCAGGCAGGGACCGGAGGGGTCCTTGGAGGCCGCAAATTCTTAGCCCCCCTCAAAAACTGCTTCACCAAAGGATGTGAGAAACAGGAGGATCAGAACTGAAATGCAGAGATAGCAGAAGCATGAATCTTAATGGAAGAAAATGAAAGTCCCTTAGATAAAAGCTCCGAAGGTAAAGCAAAATAGAGGAGAGATCAGGAACCTGAGGATCAGAACCTCGGTCCTGCATCCAAATAGAAAACCTCTTCCATTTAGAGGCATAAGATTTCCTAGTGCTAGGCCGTCTAGCTTCCAAAAGAACATCCAAAACTTGTTTGGGAAGACTAGAGGCAATCAAATTCCTTTGAAGAGCCAAGCTGCCAAGCAAAGGGTCTTGAGGTTGGAATGTAGTAACTGACCCTGATGCTGGGACAGAAGCGAAGGGTTCAGTGGAAGAATCCAAGGAGGCCCGAGAACAGGAGCTTTAGAGTCGGATACCAAAACTGTCGAGGCCAATTTGGAGCAATCAAGATGAGGAACTTGGGCTTGTCCTGCTTTATCTTCAGTAGTACTCGAGGCAGTAGAGGAAGAGGAGGGAAGGCATATGCAGACAGACTTCTCCAACTGAAAGACAGGGCATCCACTTTCCATGCTGTTTTGTGGAAGGACCTGGTGCAAAAGCGAGGCAGCTGATGATTGAGATGGGATGCGAACAGATCTATCTGGGGACATCCCCAAACTGCAGTAATCCTTTTGAACAAGTTGGTGTCTAGCATCCATTCGTGAGGATCTGAAATGTTTCTGCTCAGGCTGTCTGCTAAAAGATTTTGTTTTCCTGGAATGAATTGAGCCTGGAGATGCAAATTCAAATTTAGAGCTGTGTCCCATAAACTCATAGCCAGTCTGCAAAGGGGGTAAGAATGAGATCCCCCCTGCTTGTTGATGTACCACATGACCGTGGTGTTGTCTGTGCGAATTAGCAGAGGCCCTGGTTGTAAAAGGTGCTTGAAGGCCAAAAGGGCATTTTGAACTGCCAACATCTCCTTCAGATTGATGTGCCAGTGAAGATGGTCCTTTGTCCAGGTTCCTTGCTGGCAATTGCCTAGAAAATGTGCTCCCCAAGCATAATCCGAGGCGTCCGTGGTTAGAATTTGAGTAGGTTGAGGGAGACGAAAAGGTTTTCCTTCGTTCAAAATGCATGCCCTGGACCACCAGAGGAACTCCTTCTGGAGGCAGGGGATCAGAGGAATCAGAATATCCAGCCCGTGATAATGCTGTGACCATACACTTTTCAGATACCATTGAAGCTTTCTCATGTGAAGCCTTGCGTTTGGAATCAACAGAATGCAGGAAGCCATGTAGCCCAGAGCCTGCAGGAATTTCCTTGCAGTGAGCTGAGATAGAGTTGCCAAGGTGTTGAAAGTAGAAGCCAGCTGAGTTTGTTTTTCTGGAGTGAGGTAGGCCCTTTGTAAGGTTGTGTTTAAGAGGGCTCCCAAGAATACCATTTGTTGAGAAGGGATCAAATGTGACTTTTTTATGTCACTGAGAATCCCAGTAAGAGGAGAAGACGTTGAACGAAGTCCAGGTGTTGAAGCAGAAGATCTTTGCTGTCTGCCTGAATAAGGCAGTCGTCCAAATAGGGGTAAATCTGAATCCCCTGAAGTCTGCAGTAAGCCACTACTGGTGCCAGGCACTTGGTGAAGACTCTGGGCGCAGTAGATAAACCAAAGGGCAGAACAGAGAATTGAAAGTGCCTCGAACCTGCCTTGAACCTGAGGAATTTCCTGCGTTCTTGTCTGATAGGGATATGCAAATAGGCTTCCTTTAAGTCCAATGTCACCATCCAGGCGTCCTGAGAGAGCATTGGAAGTAACTGTTGCAGAGTGAGCATCTTGAATTTTGGAATTTCCAAAAAGGTGTTTAACACAGAAAGGTCCAGAATAGGTCTCCAAGAGTTTTGTTTTCTGGGAACCAGAAACAGCCTTGAATAAAATCCTTTTCCCCTTTCCAAGAGTGGAACAGGCTCTATGGCCCTCATGGCCAGAAGAGCATCCACTTGAGTTAAGGCCTCTGACCATTGAAGTTTTGGCAGATCTGGCCAACCGTGAGTCCTTGGCAAAGTGTGAAAGTGGAACTTGTAACCTTTTAAAATCACATCCAATACCCATTTGTAATGGGTAATATGAGTCCAATTCCTGTAAAAAAGAGACAGTTTTCCTCCGAGAGGGGCGTCCAGGTAAAGAGGTCCTGAAGCCCAACCGAGAGAGTCATTGAGTTTGTTTTCTTTGAGATTGGGATCTGTCTTCTCCCCTTCTAGGTGAAGAAGCAGTCCATTGTCTAGATCTGTACGAGGTCTGGCCTTGACCACGACCTCTGGAGCGTCTATATCTTCCCCTTTGAGGCCTGTCAGACGTGGGAAAGGACCAATTTTAGAGGGCCAATTCCTGGAAAATCTAGGAGGCTGAACCTGCAAGAAATCTTTTACAGTCTGCATGGACTTTGCCTTTTCTTCCATCTTTTAATAACTTCCTCAGCCTTAGAACCAAAAGAACATCATATTGAACAGGGGCATCTAATAACTTAGCCTTAACCTGTTCAGGCAAACTTTGTTCACGAAGCCAGGCATGTCTCCTAATCACAGTACCAGAGGCTGCAGCCCTGCAGGAAGCATCCAAGGCATCAAAACCACAATGTAAGCTATGCTTGTTAACCTGTTCAGTAGCATGCAAAACATCCTGAAGTTCCTTATCCTCTGCACAAGCAGGAAGGAAGCAAGCTTTTGCTTTAAAACAGACAAAAGAAATTGCTGGTATTTAAACATATGAAACTGGCAATTTAATGCCCTTACAGAAAGGGTAGCAGAAGTATATACCTTTTTGCCCCACCTGTCTAAAGCACGAGAATCCTTCTCAGAGGGAATGGGATTTTTAGAAGTAGCAACCTTAGCAGCCTTAGAACCTTGAGAAATAGTTTCAGGGTCTGCAGAAGGATTTTTAAATAAAAATAAATGAGAGTCAGGAACCCTATAAAATCTATCAGGCTTAGAAGGAGCAGGAGGCATGGAATCAGGATTCAAATTAGCCTCAGAAAAAGCATCATCCACAATGTCCAAAACAGGAGGGATAGCTAAAGGCCTATGCTGAGGAAGAAGAAGAAATTCTCTAAGCCTCTTTTTGGAAGCAGAATATTCCTGTCCTTCCCAATGAAAATGTTCCCTCATCTCATGCAAGGTTTCCCCAAAAGAAAAATCCTCAGGCGGAGAGGCCGAGGGCAGAGATTCCTCAGCATCCGAATCCTCATCAATAATTGTTTTTGTGTCTTGGGAGTGGATTCAGATGCAGCTTGAGCTGGAACTTTAGACTTAAAAGGAGTCTTTATCTTTGCCTTTGCCTTTGAAATAGTAATGTGAGTAGGCTTGAAAACCCCTCAGAAGCCGGTACCTGCACAGCGGTTCCGGACCCATCTGAAGGAGCGACGTCCGAAGGTCCTGCAGCAGTAAAAATAGTGGGCCTTGATGGCTCCCCATGGGAGTCCGTATCGGCCATCGGTTCAGAAGCGGCGGACGACAGGGGCTGCAAAAGCGCCTCACTGACGACAGCCGAACCGGACGCTGGCTCCAGCTGCAACGAGTCCTGTTTGGACCTCGGAGGCCTGTCTTTATCTTTGCGCTTCTTTTGAACTCCGGTAGTATCCAACGACATTCTGTAATTGAAGCGTCTGCCAAAATAATTTAAAGCCCAGTCGTACCTGCGTTTGATAGTACGAGAGTTGAACCTGGCACAGAACCGACAACAAGAAACGTCGTGGTCAGGGCCTAAGCAAGGTAGACAGTAAGAGTGGAAATCTTTATGAGGTATTTGTTTCCCACACGCTATACAATTATTAACTTTTTCTGACATCGGAGGAACAAGAAAAAGATTCCCCAACGGGGTACTTAGCTTTGAGAAGAGAAGTAACAACTTCGGACCGACAACAACCAAGAATGCTGTACGAAAACCGCCAACCAACGTTCTGCGAGCTGCTTTCCACCGCACGGCAAGAAAGACTGGAGAAGATGGCGTCGGCTGAGGGCTATGTACCAAGGCGTACTGACGTCAGGATACTAGCTTATACAGCCGACGCTGGACCCAGACTTTGGGATTCTGGCCGACCTCGGGCTGCCTGCCGGCAGGAGCACCCCACAGTTATGACTGCAACAGTGAAACACGAAGAACATCTTCTCTCTGGCAACTGACAGATTCTGGGTAGATAGGTCCAGAATGGGCCTTAAGTCCCCCATTTTCTTTGACACCAAAAAGAACATGGAGTAGAAGCCCGATCCAGACTGATCTGGGGGGACGGATTCAATGGCTCATTTTTCTAGCAGCTTGGAAATTTCCTGTGCCGCCGCCTCCCTTTGCATGGGTGGTACATCCGGGAGGTGTTTGGGAGATTTGGGGGGGACCCACAAAGGGGATAGAGTATCCTCTGGATATGATCTGAAGCACCCAGCGGTCTGATGTTATGGACTCCCATGTCGCATGTCGCCAGGTGCAAGGACAATTATCCCCCAACTGCCTCCAGAGTAGAGAAGTCGGGCCACCCCTCAGGGTTGCTGCCTGCGTCTGTACGAGAAAGGTTCTCGAGACCCAAAATTCTTCAGACCCCCTCTGCCTCTGGGCCGGTGTCAATTCTCTCCCCTTCTGCCTCTGGGGGAAGAAGAACCCTGAGTGTCCCGGAAATACTGTGACCTCCGGAACCACATTCTTTTGCCCTCTCTGGTTCTGGGAAGAGGACCTTTGAGGGTTCGAGAAGCGGATCCCGACGGCAGACAGTGTTTTCCTGTCCTTCTCACTCTGGACTAACGTCTCTTTGATGGTCTTACCAAAAACAGTAGAGCCGTCATAAGGCCATTGGCAAAGGGCTCCTTGAAAGGTTCTGAAAATTGACAATCTGAGCCAGGCGTTGCACCTCATGGACACGCCGGACCCAGCCACCCTAGCCGCTCCTTCAGTAGTATGTGAAAGGAGTCGCATGGACGTGCTGGAGACTGCTTTCAAAGTGGCCATCCTCACGGAGAACGAGACCCTGTCCTCTTGCGACATGGACTTAGGGGAGACTCCTCCAGCTCCTTTACCAGGTCGTGTTGGAGTCTGATGACATGGGCCAGGTAGTTCAGTGTCCTAATAGAAATGGTAGCTGAAGAATAAACCCACTTCTCTAGGCGGTCCATCATCCGCGACTCTCGGTCAGAAGGATGAGCCGAGGAACTCTCCTGGGCAAGTTCCTTCTTTGTGGCTGCTGCTACCACCATAGCGTCTATGGGGGAGCCCTTGTTCCATGCTGGCCTATCTGTGGGAGGACTTAAAATCTTGTCAGGCCTTTTTGGAATTGGTTCTATGGTGTCCGGCTCCTTCCATGCCCACGAAGTGACCAGGTCCACCAAAGGATCTGTGGGAGGGGATACCCAGGATGTACATGGGCCTGTGCCAAAAAGCCTCCAGGAACACAGGCTCATCAGAAGGTTTGGGGGCAGATCAACCTCCCTGCTGGTGAAGGATTTCCATCCTCGGGAGGTGACCTAGGGGAGCCTTCCCCATCATCCATGTCCGTACCCTCGGTGAGGGACTCGGGGGAGTTCAAGTGCCTTCTCTTGCACGTATGCTTGCAAGGTACCTCTCTGGTGGGGCTTGTTGGGGGAACTCGCAAGCCACTTGTTCCTCAGGGGGAACCGTTGAGAGCTCCTTGAGCACGGGCTGTCCCTCTGGTAAAATGATGGGAATCATAGAAAGAGCCGTGGGGGTCTGGGTGGAGTCCGAGGGGATAGTCAGGGGTCTTGCTCCAGCAGAGAGAACCCTTTCTACCACGTTGAATGCAAAGGGAGAGTGAACCTTCTGTGGACCAATAAGGAGGCCAGTCTCCCCGGGTCCGATGAGAGAATCAGAGCTGGGCCCGAACTTGATGGAGCTCCGTGGGAGGGAACTTGGCCTGACAAAGTCGGAGCTGATGAAGAGAGTTCCACTCCCTCAGATCGGACACCCAAGCTCCGGCTCAGAGAGTGGCTTGGATCGAAGCTGGTCAGATCTGACACGCTCCAGGCAGCCATCGCTCCGAGGAAGCAGGTACCATCGGCGCCGACCCCCTGACTAAAGCCATCCTCGGACACGAGTACTCAGAACCCGGTGGATGGATCGAAGAAGGAGAGATCGGCTGGAAAAAAGGAAGTGAGCTCCACCCAACTGAGGGAGAGGGGGTTGGCAAGACCCCCATCTGGATCTGAGTATGAATGAACCTCCTCATCATTTTATCCACGTTGACTTCAGATAGAGACCGGGTGGACCTCGACAAGGTCACGGATTCTGACCTTGCGGGTCGGGGCACCGAGACCCTAGAAGTAGAGCGTGTCTCTTCCAGCTCCAGGGAAAATCTTGGAGATCAGAGCCGAGGGGAGTCATGAATCCTAGGAGTCTTATCCGGTAAAGGGAGGTCTGGAGACCTCTTGCGTTTTTCAGTCCTAGGTTTTGTCTCTCTCTCTCCTTGTCTCTGCCCCTTTTTTGCTCCACTTCTGCAGGTTTTGACATGGGAGGTTCAGTCCCAGCCTGGGAGAGAGGAGAAGCAAGGGCAAGAGAAGAGGAGAGGCGGCCACAACAGCCGTTGTGACCGAAGTCGAAGATGAGGCAACCGCCTCAGAAGACGGAAGAAGGCCTTTCAGGGCCAACTTCGCCTTCCTGTCTTTAATAACGCACGGGTTAAAACCCATGCATATAGAGCAGTCTGTGCTAAGGTGGGCCACACCCAAGCACATTACACAAAGAGTGTGTTCATCCGAAGGGGATAACCTATGGCCACACTCAGTGCATCTTTTAAATATGGACTTATCAGCCATAACAACAGTGGAAAAAAATTTAACAATAAAAACAGTAATATTTTTTTCCTTACTGAACACACCACTCAACACATACACACAAACACACACAACACACTGAGAGGGGGAGGGGAAGCAGCACACTAACAAACTACTAAAACTAAGCTAAACAACTCTAAAGAACAATAACTCGATACACCGAGCAAGTGGAGGAGAAGGGGAATCCAAACTATCACTAATCTAACTATAGAAATGGAGAAAGAGACTTTCTACAGACTTTAAACCCACTTACAACCTGGAGCTCTGGAGATCACAATGCTTCAGCGAGGCGTGGCAAACAAGATCTGGGGGTTGGAAGGTAGTGGAGGTGCATTATGGGTAAGGGAAGGAGCTCGGAGCTGATGCTAGTAAAGTTGCCAGCTCGGAACTGATACGGATCCGGTACCCACAGGTTGAAGACCAAATTAAGAAAACTACTTCAGATCTAATGTTTTCTGAATTGAAGCAGTTCACAAGCAAATCAGAGCTTTTAACATAACATCTGTTAATAAAACTAACCTCAAGCTTGTATCACAGACTAAATTACTGGGTGTAATCATAGACAAAAATTTAGGTTTGATCAACACACTGGTTATAATACAAGACTAACCTAAAGCAGGGAATGTTACACAAATCAAAGTGAACCAGCATTGCTAGTCACTGCTCATGTGCTTCTACTAGCAAACATACTATGGTTCATCATTTTCTGTCAATATTCAAAAACCTACTAAAATTAGAAGAAAATTGCAAAAAAAAAACCCAGCAAAATCTGCAGCAAATCCCCCTAACACCATCATTCACCACATAGCACCAAGTAAATTGGTTTGGCTACAATTACAAAAATCCATAACTGTTAACTCAGTTCAACTACTGCAAAATATACTCTGTAAACCAAGAAAATGACCTTCAATTGGCAACTTAGAAGAAAAGTACAGACTCATACGAAATCTCAGAACTGTAAATCAAAACCACCTAATTACAATAAATCAAATAAGTATCTCTGAGGCTCCCTTTACTCTGCATCAGCAGCTAAGCTATGAAAATACACAGTCTTAGAAGTATGATCAGAGGCCATACCTCTAAATCTCCAAGCATTAAAACTCATAGTACTGGGCTTTAAAAATTGCACTAGAAAGTCAGAAAGAGAAGCACAGTCTTATTTTTTTTATAATAGAAGTTCTTTATATAACAGATCCAATATAGTTAGTGGTAGTGAATTTTTGTATAGGTATAGCTTATGTATTTAATAAAGAATGTAACCATAACTAGGTCTGAACTTATGAGGAGCATCTTAACTCTAGGAAGAATAAGGCTAAAACAGAGGGTCAACATCATTATGCTATGTCTAAATCATGGCAGTAAAAGGTTATGTCAGACGTAAAATACAACTATTTTTACAAAAAATATGGACTCGGCTTGCATCTGCTTGGAACTGCCTTTGCATTAAATGTTAATACAAGCAAATGCCTCTACTCTAAATAAAAAAAAAAAACAAGTTTCAGTCTTCTTATGGCCTCGTCAGCACATCATAAGTGGACTGCTTGCCTAAAGTTTGAAAACACAGGGTTGTCAAACCCAGATGACGTCCATAACCATTAGGGTGTCTGCAAACTATCCCAACTAACAAAACTAAAACATATCCCTATTAACAAACTAAAACAATGAGTAACTTGCATGTCCACAGCTAGTGGAGTTTGGCTTTATTGGCCTGAATTTGTCCATAACAGACTTAAAAAGAAAAAGGTCATGGGCATTCAGAATTGACATATAGCTGAAACACCTGATAACCTTAAGGGGTCTTTTGCATACATCCCATGTTATATGTAATACAACAGGTTTTAAGGAATCACAGTGGAACATCTAGTTTGGCTGGATTTTTGTTTGAACATTTCTTAATTCAGGAAGTTGTTCACAATAACTGGGATGCTAAAGTGAACACACAACATGCTGCAACTCTAAACAGTGCTGCAGGTGAAGATCAACATGCTGTGAGTCAATATAGGAGATATGGGAGACTGATCAAAACTGATATGATACAGTGACTGTACATAATATACACAGATCTGACCCTTTACAAAGCAACACACACAATCTTTGCAGAATTTAACTTCAGTCATCTACACACAAACCAATACATTATGGGCAAGACAGTCTTCTAAAGTGGGGGAAAAATGACATTTGCTCTTGAGAAAAGGAGAGGGATATTTAGATGCCATCAGAATAGCCATGATACTGCATTCTACAAATGACATGGCGTAGGAGTAGTATTTACATGGCAGCAATGGAAGAGCTAGCAACAAGCTCTAATGAACTCCACAGTCCGCATTTATCCTGGAATAAAAAACATACACTAGAGACCACTATGGAGACTCTTCTTCGTCTTTCGGCTGCTCCCATTAGGGGTCGCCACAGCAGATCAACTGTTTCCATTTCTTCCTGTCCTCTGCATCTTGCTCTGTCACACCAACCACCTGCATGTCCTCTCTCAGCACATCCATAAACCTTAATCTTAGGCCTTCCTCTTTGCCTGTTAACTGGCAGCTTCATCCTTAGCATCTTTTTCCCAATATACTCTGCATCCCTCCTCAGCACATGTCCAAACCAACGTAATCTTGCCTCTCTGGCTTTGTCTCCAAACCTTCCAACCTGGGCTGACCCTCTAACATACTTATTCCTAATCCTGTCCATCCTCGTCACACCCAGTGCAAATCTTAACATCTTCAACTCTGCCACGTCAAACTATGACTCTTGCCTTTTTGTCAATGCCACTGTCTCCAACCCATATAACATAGCTGGTCTCACTACCCTCTTGCTGACCTTCCCTTTCACTCTTACTGGTACTCATCTGTCACAAATCACTCCTGACACTCTTCTCCACCCACTCCATCCTGCCTGTACTCTCTTCTTCACCTCTCTTCCACACTCACCATTACTCTGAACTGTTGATCCCAAGTACTTAAACTCATTCACCTTCGCCACCTCTACTCCCTGCATCCTCACCATTCCTCTATCCTCCCTCTCATTCACACACACATATATTCTGTCTTAGTCCTGCTGATCTTCATTCCTCTTCTCTCTAGAGCATATCTCCACCTCTCCAGGGTCTCCTCCACCTGTTCCCTACTCTCACTACAGATTACAATGTCATCTGCAAACATCATAGTCCACAGAGACTCCTGTCTGATCTCGTCTGTCAACCTGTCCATCACCACTGCAAATAAGAAATGGCTCAGAACTGATCCTTGATGTAATCCCACCGCCACCTTACATGCATCTGTCACTCCCACCGCAGACCTCACCGCTGTCACACTACCCTCTTACATATCCTGTACCACTCTTACATACTTCTCTGACACTCCTGACTTCCTCATACAATACCACAACTCCTCTCTAGGCACCCTGTCATATGCTTTCTCTAAATCCACAAAGATGCAATGCAACTCCTTCTGACCTTCTCTGTACTTCTCCATCAACACTCTCAGAGCAAACATCGCATCTGTAGTTCTCTTTCCTGGCATGAAACCATACTGCTGATCACTAATCATCACCTCCCTTCTTAACCTAGCTTCCACTACTCTTTCCCATAACTTCATGCTGTGACTGATCAGTTTAATCCCTCTGTAGTTACTAAAGCTCTGCACATCACCCTTATTCTTAAAAATTGGTACCAAAACAGGTTTTCTCCATTCCTCAGGCATCCTCTCACTTTCCAAGATTTCATTAAACAATCTAGTTAAAAACTCCACTGCCATCTCACCTAAACACTTCCATGCTTCCACAGGTAAGTCATCGGGACCAACAGCCTTTCCGTTCTTCATCCTCTTCATAGCTATCCTTACTTCCTCTCCTTGCTAATCCACTGCACTTCATGATTCACTATCCGCACATCATCCTACCTTCTCTCCCTCTCATACTCTTAATTCATCAACCCCTCAAAGTACTCTTTCCATCTGCTCAACACACTCTCCTTGCTTATGAGTATGTTTCCCTCATTATCCTTTATCACCCTTACCTGCTGCACATCTTTACTAGCTCGGTCCCTCTGTCTAGCCAATCGGTACAGGTTCTTTTCTCCCTCCTCAGTGTCCAACATTTTATACAACTCTTCATACTCCTTATCCTGGCTAAAATTATAAGAGGTAAACTAGTCAAGGAAGACTGTAGCAACTGCACTGTCTGCAGAATTTAGTGATCTACTGGATCATATGGAGGTAAAGATCAAAGGTAACCAAGAACGAATACAATGTCCAATCCCTATCTACTAAAATGTCATGTTCAACACCAACAGGTGCTGCTACAGTACTGTGTCTAAATATGAATCTAGATTGCTGAGGCTCAAAAAGACAATAGAATACTAACTAGGAATGCAAGCAGATATAAATAACTCTCTCCTTAAACTAACCAAAGAATGGAATGTGAACACGCTCTGTCACAATTCTCAAGATCGTGAGGCTCCAGGTGTGTGTTTTCCCGTGGACAGGCACAGTTGCAATCTCTTCCAATAAGACATGACAATATAATGAAGGCATTCCAGCCAAGATACAACTACCCTGGCTGGCACAGAGCTCACCTCACAGTGAGTTAGTTGCATGACGGAAACCAACATCATGATGTCTTTACAGTCAACATATAAAAGGGCAAAGTAGCAAAAAATAATAGGGTTCATTAGTTATATCACTACCACACTCAAGTCCCATGAGGAATGATACTCCTAACTCAAATCATTCCTGCCTAAACAAACAAAAAAAATGCAGCTACCTTTGCTGTCAACAGAAAATTGAGCCTTCTGACTAAATAATAAGGCTAGAATGCACAGCTTGATAATTGCTAAATAATTAAATGCCAGAGAGCTTTTCTGTAACCAAAAATCTGCATAATTTTTGGAGATTTCTAAGTGATGTATATATATATATATATATATATATATATATATATATATATATATATATACACACACACACACACACACACACATACAGAACAAATCTGTTTTTGATAGAGAGATCTGCCTTACATCTGTGCTCCTTAAGAAACACCCTTCCACCCTTTTTGTTACACAACTGCAACCCTGACTTCATAATTCAGAAGAACATGACCACGTCAGTGTTTATGAGAAAGAACAGGCCTAGGCAATCATGAAGAAGAGCTATATGGCCTATGCACTTGTGATAGCCAAACTACAGTCTAAAATGAACAAGTCTAGATCAACCTTCCTGCATCCTGTCAGCGCTGTTGCTAGGTGTGGTGTTGAGATGGGACAGTCGCTGCACACTTGGGGTTATTTTGGTAGTGGCAGAGGTGATTCGTGTATGGAGACTGTTTTCCTGCAGAGCTCAGGGGGTCTTTGCTAGTTTTCTTGCAGCAGAATAACAGTGCAGGGCTGTTCAGCTTTTGCTGGGCTTGAGTTCAGTATTATATGTCAGAGTGGGGGTGGCTGGAGGCATACAGTATGCTAGTGATGCTGCTGCTGATCTCCTATGTAATGCTAGGTCTTGCTTTTCGCTTTGTCTACAACAGCTGGACAGTTAGACTGTGCATATGTATCACTTGAGATCCAATGAGAATATGCTGGTTGTGGTGATTGTTATGTTGCACTTCCGTACTGACAGCTTGGTAAAGAGGTGCGAGTTAGACAACTGTATGTTGTGACTGTGACCTTAGGAGGTTGGTATCCAGCAGCAGGCCAGTAGGGGAAGCTAAGGAAAGTTATATATTGAACTAAGGTGATGAGATGATCTGCACAAACTTTGACATTCCACTTTTAATAATTGAAAAAAACAATTTAGTAATGGAAGACACAGCATCTGTGGGCCTTACAGAATGTTGTACCACAGAACGTGTGTATGTTGCGTGTGAAAAACAGTTGTAAACAGAAGCAGTAAGGGTAGCTTCCTATAAACAACTTTAAAATAAGTGGTCTATGAAACTGTTATTTTATTCTGTTATGAAAGTGTTTCTGCTTGTAGTCATGGCCCTAAAAAATTACACTGTTGAATGCAGATTCACTCAAGTTAGTGAATGTAGAATAAGTTGAAGGCATACTTTTGTATTTGTAAAATAGCAGTATATGTGGTGGTAACAGAACACAAATGCTTACAAAAGCAGGAAGATGTTTTTTGCTGCAAAAAAGGGTGGTTACAGATGTGATATTCATTAAGTAAATTTTTCACAGCAGCTAGGTGTAACAGGAAGTATATGTTCACTTCAGTGTGTAGAAAGGAGTGCTCATTTTTAAATTTGATGTGCAGGTAGGAGTATAAGGTTGTGAATACAGGATGGATGTTGTTGGTTTGCACCTGCTGTAATCCCATGTCACAATATTTCTGATTAGGTGATGTATATTATTATTTTATGATGCGTCCTGCCAGTGTCATGGGCAATAACCTACAGCGAAGCTTGTTTATATTGTGTGTGTGTTACTGTGCTTGCAGAAGTTACCCAAAATACATTAGTTTGTAAAGTGGCACTTAGTTGTAAATGAAGAAACTTTTTTTGTGTTCTGGATTAGATGGCTGACTTGATAGCCTGCAGCAAACGTTTCTATCTAAAATGTTTTTAAATTGGGATTGAGTAGTGGACCTAATGCTGGAGGGTGGCAGAGCAGGATGGAACTAGCAGAGGTCTGCTCAACCATAATATGTCAGTCAAGATTATGTTGGGGCATTATTTGTGGATGTCTTTCCTGTAAGTAGTCTAACCCAGATACAGATTTGCTGTATCCAGGACTGTTTGTAAGCTTCTGTGCCCCAAGCCTTTCCGTGTTGGAGGGAAGCCTTCTAGCTTATCAGTGGGAGTGGTAAGCACTAGGCAGCCTATCTACAACAAGAGTAGTTTCTGGCCCAGAAATTGTAGTTTATTGGCCATTTGGACAGTTTTTCCATCTCTTTCAACTTTCTGGTTTAAAAGCTTGCATTTGCGCTTGCTTCCCACCTTCCCTGTAACTAGTTTAGTCCAGATACAGATTTGCTGTGTCCAGAACTGTTTGTAAGCTTCTGTGCCCCCAAGCCTTTATTGTGTTGGAGGAAGCCTTCTAGCTTATCAGTGGGAGTGGTAAGCACTAGGTAGCCTATCTACAACAAGATCCAGATACAGATTCTTAGTTTAAGCACTTGAATTTGCTTATCCGTGCTCAGCACTTGTTCAGAACTTGTTGTAAGCACTAAATAAACTACAAATTACTATAGCACTCACCCTTCCTCATTACCTAGAGGAAAACAGTTTTGGTACTTACTTTCCTCACTTGCTTAAAGAAAAAAAGCTCTTGTACTCACTTTCCTCACTTGTCTAGAGGAAAATATTTGTTTATTCAGGCATGTCCAAGGGTCAGCTCTCAGTGTTCTCTCCTGTCTATCTGATGAATCTGGGCATCTTGGGCAATGTAGCAATTGCCTCATGTACACAGACAACCCTCTCCTCCTACTACTCAACACTACAACCTGTGAGAGATGCACTTATCTAGCCAAACTGGAGGTAAAGCTCTCTCAAACCAAGACTGAACTTGACAGTCAAGAGGAGAAGGTAAACACTTGCACCACACCACACTCATCACATAGTCCCACTAAACCTACACCACCAAAATCCACACATAGAAACACAAAAACATTCGCGGAGGCTCTCAATAATAATCTGCTCAAGCAACAGAGACCTCCAAAGCAGAAACGCAAGCAACCTCCCACCACCAACACTACCTAAATGACACACAGCCCACAGACTCAGTGTGCCACTCAACCACAGCCCATAAGGCAAAACAATGCACCTAACACACTAGTCATAGGTGACTCTATAGTCAGGCGCACTGATATCCCACTCACCAGGCTAAACAAGGAGAAGGTCACTGTCAGCTGCCTGCTGGGTGCCAGGATCCGATACATAATCCACGTACTCAGGTCACTCCACAAAAAGTACAAATATGACTCTGTGATTGATCATGTTGGTGTGAACAACCTGAGACGTACCTCCCTGGGCTACATGAAAAGAGACATGGAAGAACTCTCCGATCTTGTAGCCCAGACAGGTATGACCCTAGCCCTGAGTAGCATCCTGCCATCATCCAGAATGATACTGCAGTAAAAAGACAAAATGAATGACTTCAACAATTGGCTAAGCTTCTGGTGTCATTCTAAGGGGATACAGTATCTGTCTGCCTGGGGCTACATGGTCAACAGACCACGATGCTTTGCCAGAGATGGCCTGCACCTATCACCCCTGGGATTCCGGATACTGGCAAAGGCTCTTGCCGCCCTATAGTGCCTTTTTTTAGGCAAGATTCAAATGACAAATTCACCACCATAACAGGAACAGGCAAGCAAAAAATTAGGGTAATGCTACTCAATGCTACAAGTCTAAATCTCAAAATGCACTCACTCGAGGCACTCCTTAAAATGGAGAATATCGATGTCTGTGCAGTGACTGAGACCTGGTTCAAGGCTCCAGACAGCACCCCTGCATTACCAGGCAATAACTCATACCACACTTTTCGGCCATCTAACCTGGACCGGAACACCAAAGGCGGAGGTGTGTCCATATTCATTAAGGATATCCACACCACCAGGCTAGTTGCTCAGCATAATGCAGCAGAGGTTATCCAAGTGCAACTAACTCTGGGCAAAACTGCAATCCAAATTGTAGCTTGCTACAGATCCCCCACCATGCCCCATGATTCCCACTACTCTTTTCTTGATATATTGCAAAATATTAGGGTTCAACCAAACACCCTAATATTGGGTGATTTCAACTACCCCACCATTAACTGGGAAAACTACTCATGTACCAACTCCTTCACTCAGCGCTTTCTGGAATTCATAAATTCCAATGCCCTGAATCAACTTATCCACACCCCCACCAGGGGCAACAATATCCTAGACCTCGTCATTACCAACATGGTTGACCAGTGTTCCACACCTGAAGTCAACTCCTCGTTGGTCAGATCCGACCATAAGCTAATCACCCTAGATAGCCACATCCCGCCCCCACCCCCCATTAAGGAAACCACGGTAAAAATTTTCTCCAAAGCCAACTTCATGCTTCTTAAGACAGAAGTGGTGAACTTCATGACACCCATGCAGATGGACAATACAGTTACGACTGCTGAATCCTACACAAATGCACTCTATAAGCACTTACACGAGTGCATGGATCGTGATATCCCAAACAGAACGAAGACACTATCCTCCAAAAAAAGGAAGCCAATCTGGTGGTCCCCTGCCATAAACAAACTCTACAACAGAAGGAAGAAATTGTTGCAAGAGAGAGTAAAATCTCATAAGTGGAGGAGCTCCCTGGTCAGCCTCAGCAAGAAGCTGAGATCCCTTATAAGATCCTCCAAAGCTATCTATAAAAACAAGATTGCCACTGATTCTAAGGACAACCACAAAGCATTCTATAGCTATGACAAGAATCTCAATGACAACACCCAGATCTGCTCTGAGTTACAGCACAATGGCACAAAAATTACAGAACCAACTGATATTTCCAACATCCTGGCAGATAGGTTCAATGCTAACGTTACCCCCCTCTCCACTGCTAAAGGGCTCATATCTATACAGGAAGAATGCAGAGTCCCTGTAATCACAACTTCACAGGTAAAAGCAGCACTCTCTAAAGCCAAAAACACATCATCCATGGGACCGGACAACATCCCAAGCTGCGTTTTACATGAACTTCAGAACGAACTGGCTCCCCACCTAAGCACCATGTTCAATCATAGCCTCACATCAGGCTTTGTGCCCACTAAATGGCGCACAGCAACAGTTATCCCACTCCACAAAGGGGGAGCCACCACTGATCCTGGGAACTATCACCCTATTAGCCTGACGAGCCTGGTCTGCAAGGCCATGGAATGTATTATCATGGAATTCATAAACAAAGACATTGGTAACCTCCAAACTCTGGACCCCACCCAGTTTGGGTTTGTGAAAGGCAGATCTTGCCTCCTAAACCTGGTTGACTTCTTTGAGGCAGTCACCAAAGCCATAGATGAGGGTAAGGTGGTTCACACAGCCAATCTTGACCTCGCCAAGGCTTTCTACACTATCCCCCATTCTGGAATTACAGCTAAACTCACTAAACTAGGTATAAATCCCTATGTCACAAGATGGGTTGCCAACTGGCTCACTGACAGAACCCACACTGTAAATGTTGAAGACTCCAAATCTGACTTCAAACCAGTGACAAGTGGAGTACCTCAGGATTCAGTCCTGGGACCTCTCCTGTTTGGTATCTACTTCTCTGAAGTACAGGCTAACACAGAAGGCCTCTGGCTAACTAAGTTCACTGATGACTGCAAACTAGGGGCTATAGTCGAGTCCCCAAATGATGTGGACATCCTACAGAAGGGCCTCACTGAGATAGATGCCTGATGTCAGAACCATGGCCTCAAGCTCAATGTCAAAAAGTGCATTGTTATCCCCTTTGGTAAAAACTCTGTACCCATGAACTACCACATAGGCGACAGTCTTCTTAACACCGAATGATAAGAGACCTTGGGACCCAGATGGACAGTAGTCTCTCCTTTGATAATCACACTGCCACAGTAGTCAGGAAATCCTTCTACATAGCACACCTCATCACAAAATGGTTCTCATCCAGGAAAATAGAGGTCATTGTTCCCCTCTACTCAACACTCATTAGACCCATTATAGAGTACAACGCCCCTTTTGGAATGTTCATCACAAGACATCTGCAGCAGCTGGAAAGGCCACAGAAGTACCTCACAAAGAGAATTACTGGCCTCAAACAGATGCCCTACACTAATCGTCTCAAAAAACTCCAGCTTTGCTCTGTAGCATATCGCCTACTACGAGGTGATCTTTGCCTAACATATAAAGCTATGTCAAACCCAGAGCTGTTGAACATGCTACATCTAAAGAAATCCCAATCCCTCCGAGCTACATGCTCTAGGGACCTAAACCTTGTCACCACAATAAACAGGACTTGCTGGAGGGATAGATTCCTGTCCCAGAGACTTCCCATACTCTGGAACAAGCTACCCATCTATGTCAAGCATAGTTCCTCATTAACACTCTTCAAGAAAAATCTTGATGAGTGGATGGGAAATAGGAAATACACCCCGTGGATCACTTCTGCGGCTTTGCTTGACAGGGGCACAGGAAATTAACTTCCTTGGGTTGGCGTAAGCCAAGGAACTCTGTTGGCTAGGCTTACTTAGGCCCTTGGGCCAATAGCCTAGTACCTACCT
>NC_056745.1:1192912530-1193000030 GCF_019279795.1 Protopterus annectens
TTGTTAGTCAACCAACTCTCAGGTACTGTGATGTTCACAAACCAGTAACACTTTCCTGTGACATTTCGAAATTTGGTCTAGGAGCAGTCATTCTACAAAAGAATTAACCTGTTGCCTATGCATCAAGAACTCTTAACCAAACTGAGATGCAGTATGCCCAGATCGAGAAAGAGCTTTTGGCAATTGCGTTTGCACATTCCAAGTTCCATGATTACGTTTTTGGTAGACCTATCCAGATCAAAACAGACCACCAACCTTTAGTCACTATCTTAGGAAAGCCAATGCTTTCTGCGCCAGCCAGACTGCAACGTATGATGCTGAGATTACAAAAGTACAATTTCAATCCTGTCTACAAGAAAGGCAAACTTCTTTATCTTGCTGATACATTATCCAGATTGCCTAGAAACACTACAGAACAGCATGAGAACCTTGATTCTGAAGTCCTGGAAGTGAGAAACTACACATTTTGATGAGCTGAGAGATCACACAGCCACAGATGCAGTTTTTCAGAGGGTCAACCACTTTATCAATCAAGGATGGCCGTCAAAGCAATCTAGTTTACTTCAAGAAGTGCAACCTTATTTTCCATACAGAGATGAGATTTGTCTGACAAGGGTATCATAATGAAAGTCCAAAAGTAATTATTCCAAAGTCTTTGCAACCAGAGTACATTACCATCTTGCATCATGGTCACCCAGGAACCGAATCTACCAAAACAAGGGTGAGAGAGCTAGTGTTTTGGCCTTCTGTGTCACAAGACATTGAGAGAGCACTTTTATCTTGTTCAGTGTGTAATACTAAAAAGCCACATCAGCAGACAGTACCACTGATTCCTGAACTATCTTGTTCGACAATAGCCACTGATATCTTCGAGTGGAATGGTCAACGTTATATGGTGTTAGTAGACTCTTACTCCAATTGGTTCAAAATTGACCTGCTTCCCAACCTAGCATTCAGTACTGTCATTAATAAGATGAAGTGTCATTGTGCAATACATGGGAGTCTGCACAAAGTTATTTCTGACAATGGCACACAGTTTACAAGCCAACAGTTCAAATGATTTGCTGAAGAATGGGACTTTACTCATGTCACAAGAAGTCCAGAGTACACACAGTCAAATGGTTTTGCAGAACGCACAGTGAGAAGTGCAAAGCAGTCACCTGAGAAGTCAAAACGAGATACTAGTGATGTTTTCCTAAATCTCTGGAATCTCAGAAATATTCCTTGTGATAAACATCTTGGTTCACCTGCTCAGAGACTTCTGTTGAGACAAAACAGAACCACATTACCAATCAGTAGTCAATTGTTGGCTCCATGTGTCAAGAACAACATATCAGTAAAAGCCAATCTGTTGAAGAAGCGCCTAACCCAGAAATCCTACTATGATACCAAACCGCTCAACCCATTACAAGAGGGAGAAGTGGTAAGGAAGCAAACATCCAAAGGTTATGATCGGATTGGTGTCGTAAAAAATATTGGACCAGAGCAGAGGTCATATATTGTGGAATCGGAAGCATTTGAGACTGGTGTCTGAGCCTATACCAGAGCAGACAGCCTGTGAGAAAGACAATCTCAGAGTTAGTTGTCCAGTATTCCAATTCCTGAGGACATTCCTGTTCCTATGACAAACTCAGAAGTTCCTGATATGAGCTGTGTACCGCAGACTGTCCCTGTTGCTAAATTTGGTCCCAACTGTTATGTTACGAGATATGGTTGAATCTCTAAACTTTGCAGCAGATATGAAACAACTTGGACATGAACATTGTGTTTTGTTTCCAATGTGTATAGTAATGCATGTCTATCTCTTAACATTGTTTTGCATAAAGGGCAATCTTTAAGAGGGTTGATGTACATCAATGTATGTATATACCTTTAAGAAGCTATCCAAGAGCTTGCACAAGTGTATAAATACTGAGCATGTGCGAGCCTGACTGGCATTTTGTAGTTAGCTGTTGAGATGTAAGCATGCATGTATGTAAGCTCTGTTTGTTAACTAGTTTGTTCGTATTTAATGATGCTGGAGCAGGGGAACTACAAATGGATGGTGTTCGTAAACTTAATTTAAGTGAAGCCACCAAAGTCGATATCTTTTGCAAGCTTGTGTGATCTTGACTGGGACGGTTGCAGGCTGCAGAAGAATGAACCACTTAACTGACAAGTCCAATGCAGAATTTGCATGAGAAACCTGGCTAAAGGGTCTAGGATGATAGCTGCTGCCATGGAACCAAAGGCTTGTAAGATTAGTTGCGCTGGAAGAGAAGAATGCAGATTACTTTCTTGACCTGGGATCTGCGTGTCTGTATTTGAGTTGGAAGAAGAGAGGCTACCTGACAGATCAAGTCCACATGAGCACCTATGTACTCCAGGAAATGCGAAGGTGTGAGTTGTGATTTGCTGTAACTGACTGTAATGCCTAAATTAAGACACAAATGGAGCAAGTGGTCCCTAGCATGTAATAGTAGATATCTGGCTGGGACAATTAGGAGCCAGTTGTCTAGGTACAGAAATGCTCAGAATCCCAGCAGTCTCAAGTGAACTGCTACCACTGCCATGCATTTGGTGAATATTCTGGGTGGCTGTGGTGAGACCAATGGACAATGCTCTGAACTGATAATTGCTGGCTCCCAGCCAGAAGGGCAGCCATCTTCAGCAGGATCTGTTCATTTTTATGTTATAGTATGCATCCTGAATATCTAGCGAGTACATCCAATCATCTTTTTGTAGTAGTGGCAGAATGGACCGAACCGTGATCAACCAGAACCTTGAATATTTTATTTATTTATTTATTTTTATTTCCAATTTGTTTACTGGGAAAGTCCATCTGGATAAGCTGTCCTTTTTCAGAGGAGGCCCAGAGATAAAAGCTCCACATTAAAAATAAACAGAAAATTACACTGGTAGTACAATTTTAGTTATACAGAAGGACAAATGCTTTCATTAGGTACAGAGATATAAATCAAGCATATGACATTATACGATTTCAGCACAACATTTTTCAGTGATCATGGATTACAGTGCAGAGGATAACAAAAATCATGAATAAATTAGAGTGCATAGTACTGCGGTAATCTTGGACAAGATTTTGAAGGAACACAGTCAGGGTAGTAGTACACAGGCATTAGATATTTTGAAGTAATCTATACCAGATCATTGGGGGGGGGGGGACTTGGATTGGTGTAGTTTGCTGAAATCTTGGTGGATGGGTCTGAAGTCCTCTGTCTTCATGGGCACTAAAAAGAATCTTGAGTAGGTCCCAGATCGTCTCTGGTCTCAGGGTAGCTTTTGGATAACTCTTTTTCTAGCAGCTTTTGTATCTCTAAAGGTTGCTGCTTCCATCTGATTGGGTGGAACATCGGGGATTCATTTCATTCTTGTAGGGGAAATTTGGAAAAATGGTATGATACAACCTCTGGATATAATTCTCTGCAGGCAGGAAACTTTTGTTATAGATAATCAGACTCTTTGGTGCACAGACAAATGCCCCTCGACTGCCTCCAGAAGGCAACAGTTGGGCAGCCACTCAGCAGCACTCATAGGGCTTTTCCAAAAAGGAAACTAGTTCTGCAGGCTACCTCTGCCACTGGGGTGGTTTTTTCCATTTGATTTCTCCCCTCTACCACTGGGAAAACTATCTTCTTGTGAGTCTTGGAAAGGACCCTGGGATTTATGGAACCACATCTTTCTACCTCATCTTTGATTCTGGGAAATGGTTCTTTGTGGGGTAAAAAAAACATATCCCCATGGCAGACAAGGTCTTTCCTTCATGCTTACATCTGGAGAGTGCGTCTTTTACTTTCGGGCAAAATAAGGAAGATTCAGCAAATGGAGCACTGATGCATGAAGACTTAAAAGACTCTGCAATGTCACACAGATGCATCCAGACATGTCTCCAGTAGCTATGCCTGAACCCGACACCCGTGAGGTAGTCTCTGCCACATGAGAGATCAGCCTCATGGATGCATTTAGCGGTGGCCAGATGCAAGAAAACTCCATCTTCATCCTTGCAGACATGGACCCTGGTAGAGACTGGGAGAGTTTTTTAGTCAAATCTCTTTGCAATCTTGTAAAATATTCCAGATAATTCAATGACTGAAGAACAAAGGTCACTGAAGCATACACACACCTACTGAATCTGCCCAAGGGCCCGGACTCCCAGATGGGGAATGGACAGAAGAGTTCTGCTCTGCTTATTTTTAGTGGCCACTGCCACAACCATGGTATCAACTGATTCCTCCTTGCTCCAGTGTGGCCTGTCCTTGGGAGGGGCTAAAAATTTGTATGGACACTTAGGGATGGTCTCCACAGTATCTGGTTCCTTCCATGCCCGGCAAGAAATGAGATCTACAAGTTCATCAGCCTGGGGGGGGGGGTGGATCACCTGGACAGACCTGAAACCCTCCAGGAACACAGACTCCTCTTGGGAAGGGGTAACAGAAGACCAACCACCTTTTTGTTTAAGAGTTCTAAGATGTCTCCAAAGGAGATGTCTTCAGGTGGAGATCTGTGAGACCCTTGCCTGTCATCAAAATTGGTGTCATTCATGAGAGATTCCTGAGGCAAATCCATGTTCTCTTTCGGGAAACATCAGCAGCAGGTTGGTCTGGTGAGGTATCAGAAGAGATGAGGTAGCCCTAATGGACTGACTGGAGACTTGAACAGGCTGGCTGTCCCAGTGGAATGGAAGACTGAGGCTCAGACCAAAGAACCAAAGGAGATAAAGGTAGCTGATCTGAGGGGGGTAGGGATGTCATTTTTCAAGCTAAAGAGAAGCCTCTCTTCACAATCTTGAAAGCAGAGTGCTTGGGGGAGACTGAAGTTGACAGCAATGGAGCCAACATCTCCAAAACCACTTGCCCCTGTAAGCCTACAAGCTCTCCAACTGAGAATGGACCTGAGCTGCTGAACACTGAGGCTCCTAGGGGCAGGGATGGCTCCGTAAATTTGGAGTCAACTCTAGACCCCCGTATCCAGTGCTGACACTTCATTCCCGAGAGTTCTCTGGCTCCGAATGGCTCTGAAGAAGAATGAACTGTTGGATCTGAACAGGATACTCCCAGGAATTTCAGATCCAAGGGCTCAGAAACAGCTGGTTGGATCAGAAGAGAAACCAAAGTGGAAGTAGTCACAAGTAGGCTCAAGGATCTAATAGGAGATGAAGCCAGGAGTACCCCCATCTGGATCTGAGCTCTGAGGAATTTCCTTATCATCCTGTCAACTTCAGCCTCACATAAACTCCTGGAAGACCTGAGAGAAGAGGTCATAAATGGAGGCCTGGAATGTTTGTGGGGAGAAACCTCTAAGAAAGGTGAGGGGAGCCAAGATGTTACTGGATCCTGCAGGGTACAAGATGATCACATTCAAAGCAATTTGGATTTCAGAGCAGGGGGATCCAAAGTGGTCAGATCTGACGTTTCTGACAATTTCACAGGTAGGACAGAGGAAGGAACCGAGGAGGAAGTGGGATCTGAAGACCTCTTATGGGAGTCCAACTTTGGGAGCAGAATCGGGCTTCACTTTGACTCCTTAGAGGGGGTTTGAGCCCCAGCTGAAGCTGAAGAAAAAGAAGTGGATGGTAGAAGGCCTTTCAACACATGTTTATTTCTCCTGTCTGTGAGTGCCCTGAAACTGAAATCATCAGTTATGGATTTTATGCTCACAGGTGATGCATTTTTTTTTTAAATCCAGTAGGTTTATCAGTGAAAAAGCAAGGCTACAACAGAAATACTAAGAAAATACTATTACTTTTTTTTTTAGTTTAAGACTAAAAAAGGGAAAGGCTACCAACAATGGTAGAGAAGAAGTACCCAAAAAAGTGTATAAAGAGGAAATAAGGAAAGCAAGGTAGCAATGATGCTACTGAAAAAATAGCAAATTATCAGTGATAATCATAAAGGAAATTTACTGTAATAGGGAGGAAGGTGACATAATTAGGAAAGACTAATATACAGTGAAAAAAAACTTTTAGGAAACACTTACCAATTTAACCAAAGTTCACCAAAAGTTCAACAGCCAAATCCCAAATGATCCACATCTGTAGAGATGTAGCGGCAAACAAGATCTGAGTTACATTAGGTGGGCAGAGCATTTTGGGTAAAGGGAGGAGTCTGACAGTTTTTGATCCAAGGATCTGGTAGAAGTGGAAAAGTTGAATCTGAGACCCATTAGTTGAGGAATGAATGAAAATGACATCATCAGATCTGATGTTGCATTTACAACAGTTTCTGCTCAGCGTGCACATTATCCTCAACAAGCATTTTTAACAAGTTCTCCATGGTTAGGGGAAGGAAAGACCTGAAGACAGCAGTAGAAAACAATCTTATTGGTAGGGACATAAAGCCAGCAACCAGAAATGTTCAAGGAAACGATGGCAGCTCCTTAATGGGGAATTAGTAGCCCAAATACGATACCCACATGCCTGTAGAGGTACCGAGAGGAAAAATATATAACAAATCTTTAGCAACCAACCCTGCACACACCACAAGTTTAAAAGGAACACAGGAGGTACCAGTCTGTATAAAAGCACAAGTGGATTTGATATGCCACATGGTAAACCAAAACAACTTGACACTCTCCACCGTGCAATACATCTACAGCATTACAAAGCTTATCTAGGAAGTATGCTGCCCACATAAAGTTCCAGGCTGTAGTTGTCATGTAGGCCACAATTCCAGTTCCACATTGCAGGCAAATCATCCAGGTATACTTCACAAATAAACCCACTGGGCTGTTTAACTCTACCCCTACAGGATCTTCAGGTATGCTCCTGCTAACTCCTTTCTTAACCTCTGAATGCAGCTCTAACTTCCTGGTGTGTTGTTTGAAAATTATATTCAGCTGTAACAAGTAAGTAGTGCTTCATTAGCTAACAACTACAGTGATTTGCTGACTACAGCTCTTTCAGAAATTCTTGCACGCAATTCGTCTGCCATGCATTTAAAGTCATGTTATAATTTATGCAAGGTTCTGGATGTAATGTTTCAAAAAGTTGTTACTGTGTGTTTTGGGAATGAGTTTTGTGAATCTGCAGTAGAAAATTCAAAGACTAAACTTGGGATTTGGGAATAGAACCTACAGAGAAGATTACAGTGAGGCAGATTTCCAATTCAAATTATGTACTATGGAACAAATGCCCTAACCAATGTTATAAAATGTAGTGAGGAGTTAGATGTGCGTGCATGTGTGTGTGCAGGTGCAGGGAGGTGGCTGCTACTAATATGGCTGTTTACCGGCATACTTCTCAACTGTCCGGATTTCTGGCTTATATTTATGGCATGTTCCCCATAAAATTTGTGGTTTTCAGACAATCACTGGGATGATCTGAGGATTGAATTCACTATAGACATTTGAGTTTCAGACTTTAAATCCTTCAGAAAATGTATGTTAAACTAAACCCTGTTACACTAGCCTCTTTCTAAGTCTGGAAGAACAATATTTAAAATATGTCTCTATTTTTGGGCCTTTGTCCCCACCCCCATTTTATAAGGCTTTGTCCAGATTTCTTATAATAAGAGTTTGAGAGGTATTTTATTTATTTTATTTTACATTTATTAACCGGGAAAGTCCGACTGGATAACAGTCCATTTTCAGCGGAGGCCCGGGGAGAAAAGCTCCAACAAATACAATTTTATAGTTAACAGATAATAGAGACAGTAAATTAAATGCAAGTAATAGTGAGGTTACACAGATGTTAGCATAAAACAATCATATGATACACAGCAGAGCAAAATGGAAGGCAGTACAATGGAAAACATTCATGAGATACATTTCTGTCCTCACTAGGGAGGCTGGAAGTACAATTTGTGCAAAAGTCTAGAAATAAGGCATTACTACTTGTTTTGTATACAAGATGGGTCTGTAGCTAAGCTAGCCAGGGGTGAGACAGGAGCATGGTCTGTTATTCATGAAGTGAGTTTTAAGTAGTTTTTTGAATTGGGTTGAGGAGTTGTTGCTTGTTACATGGGCAGGAAGGGAGTTCCAAATTTTAGAAATATAGTGGCTGTAGATGGATTTTCCTGCCTCATTGTTAAATTTGGTAATCTTAAGGAGGGTTTGGGTGCTAGATCTTAGGGTTCTAGTGGTGGTGTAGGGTTGAAGTAGTTGTTGTAGAGCTGGGGTGTTGTTTGAGTGATGTAGTAATTTGTGAGCTAGTGATAGTTGATTGAATTGGAGTTTAGGGGGAGTTCTAACCAATTTAGTGTTTGGAGGCATTCACAGTGATGTGTTCTAAAGGATGAACCAGTAGGAAATCTAGCTATCTTGTTATAACAAATGTCAAGTTTGTTTAGGTCAGTTTTGCGGAGATTAGTAAGAACAAGGGAGGCATATAGTAAGGGAGATAATAGGTGTGTTCTGGCTATTGCTATTTTGGAGTGGTTAGAGAGAAACTGTTTCGATAGAGTGAACCAAGTTTTTTATGAACTTTTTTATGGTTAGGGAAATGTGTAGGTCAAATCTAAGTTGGTTGTCAATTTCCATGCCTAGCAGTTTGGTGTGATTGGTGGGGTTAATGGTGGTATTGTTATCTGGGGAGATTATGAAGCTATCTGAGGGGAGTATAGATCTGTGGGTGCTAAAGAGGAGTAGTTTTGTTATAGCTGGGTTAAGAATGAGGTTTTGATTGGTGATCCAAGTTTCGGCTAGGGAAAAGCATTCTTGTGTTTGGGAGTGGAGGATGTCTAGTGACTTGGCAGCACATGTTATGGTGGTATTGTCTGCATATTGCACTAGTGAGGCTTTAGGAATGTTGGCTGGGTGTTGATATGTAAATAGAGGGAAGAGTAATGGACCCAAGGTGGAGCCTTGAGAAACTCCTAGGAATACAGGCAATAAGGGAGAGATTTGGTGTTGACATATTACAGCTTGCTGCCTGCCATCTAGATAGCTCTTAAACCAAGAAATAGTAGTTACTAAGGTTTGAGGTGGATAGTGAGTGAAGGAGCTTTGCATGGCTGATCATGTCAAAAGCTTTGGATAAATCTAAGAATGTAGCTGATATGAGCAGTCTGTTTCTGTGATTATTGATGGTAGTAGTAAATGAGGTGAGTGCAGTGGAGGTGCTGTGGAAGGGTCTGAAGCCGTGCTGCTGTGTGGATAGTAGTTTGTTTTCTAGGAGGTACTTCATCAATTGCATATGTATGACTCTCTCAAGAAGTTTTGATAAGGGGGGTAGTATTGCTATAGGGCGATAGTTACTGAGTTCAAGAGAGCTACCACCTTTGTGCAGTGGAATTATATTTTCCATAGCTGGGGTACTTTACACTCGGAGATGGATTTATTTATTAGGATGGAGACTGGGTAGGCTATAGCTTCTGCGGCTAGTTAAAGGTATTCAGTAAGTAGTTTATTAGCAGCTAGGCTGGTTGTTTTGAGTTTTAGTTGTAGTTTTAGTATGGTCTTGGTGGGTACTGGGTTGAAGCTAAAGTTGAGGCCATTGTTCGATATTTCTGGTGAAGATGGGATTCTTGGAGCTAGCTTGGTTACTTGCCAGGGCTTGGATTGTTTCTGTAAAGAATTTGTTGAACTGTGTGGGGATACTGTCATGGTTATTTGTTGTTTTTGGAGTGGGGGTGGTTGCTTTCTCTGGTTGTAATACAGAGTTGATTGCTGCCCAGAACTTTTTTGGGTTGTCTATATGTTAATTCTGTACATTTTGGTAGTAGAAGATTTTGTCTGTTTTGATAAGTTTTTTGGCTTTGTTGCGTAGTTCATGGTATTTTTGTTTATTTACTTGGGATTTGATGTTACGAAAGTTTGGTCAGGCTTTGTTTCTATTTTTGAGGAATATTTTAGTGTCTGGAGTTAGCCAGGGGGGGGCATATTTGGTCTTAATTCTAGTGGTTCTGGGTGGAGCATGATGGTTAAGTATTTTTGTGAAGGTTGTATTGAAGTATAGTACTGTTTCATCGAGGTCTAAGTTTTTTAGGGGGGTCCAGTTACACATTTTTAGGTCATTGTTAAAGTTGGATAGGTTACAATGCTTTCTCTAACAGTTACTTGGGTCAGTTGGGTTGTTTTACTTCTTAGTAGAAAAGTAGCTTGGTGGTCACTGAGGGTGTCTGGCAGACACCCTGCTAGGGATATTAGGGAAGGATGTGATACAAGTATCCAGTCCAGTATGGATTGATGTTTGGTTCTTTTGTCTGTTCTAGTGGGGGAAGTTAGAAGTTGTATACCAAGCCGACACAATGTGACACCAAAAACTTGTAAATGACAAATCGGCTCAGCTCCTCAGACACTGCAAACTTTAATAGACCAAGAGAACGAAAAAACACATAATGTTCCTGTACATGTAAACAGATAAAAAGTTGTGTTAGTCGGTGTAGGTTGATATGAGAGAGTGGGCTTTGACTGGTGCAGTTGTTCCACTCAATGTTAAGGTCACCTAAAAGAATGTTTTTTGGGGGGAGGGAGTTAGATATCCATTCTAGCAGAATTTCTGTGATGGAAATATTATTGCTTGGAGGGATATAGCACCCTATAATACTGATATATTTGTTTGGGTTAAGTTTTAGTCTAGTGAGAGTGAGTTCAATGTTTTTGAGGTCTGGGGTTGTAATGTCTAGTTTTTCCTAGGCTGAGGTGGTTTTTAAAGAGAATGGCTACTCCTCCACCACTCTTTCCTAATCTGTCACTCCGAATTATATAGTAGCCTGGTGATGAGATTTCATGATCATGCATTTCTGGTTTAAACCATGTCTCAGTAAGTATGACAGGTTGATAAAGGGAGAGCAAGGTATGGAGGTCATGGACTTTGTTCGGGATACTTCTAAAATTTAGATTTATGATGACGAGTGAGTTTTTGGTTCTGTGGAGTAGGGCATTGTTCAGGTCGGGGTTAGATGTGTAAGGATTTAGTGGACCTGGGGTGGGATGTATGTCACCACAGTATATAAGTATAGTTTTTAGTTGTAAATAGAATCTGATTAGTTTACTGAAGGTTTTTATGTGTTTTAAAGTAGTGTGGGATTGCCCGTTTGTTGGGTGAAGTTTGTGTGCTAGGAAGAGGAGTACTGAGGGTTGGTAGATGTACGAGGCTAGTTGAGTGTAAGTTCTGGGGTTTAGATTGTTAAAGGATGTACATTTGTTGGGGATGATTAGAGTGTAATTAAGTTGGGTTTGACAGCAGGTAATGGAGGACAGCACTAGTAGTAAGGAGATACTTATGGTGTATAGTAGGAGTTGTGGGTGAAAGGGTTTTGATAGTGTAGTCATGTTGTGGTGTAGGTGGTGTGATTATTAAGTGGTAATGAATGGCAAGAGCAGGGAAGGGGTGTGTACTGGTTTTGACAATGAATTCAGGGTTAATTGGATGATTAAACTTAAAGGTTGGAAGGTGTGAGGGAGGTGGGAGTGGGTTGGGTGTGATGTACAGGTATAAAGGTAATTGATGTGGGGTGGGTGGGAATGGGGGTAGGGGAGCGGTATGAGCCCAAGCACAGTGAGGCCGAACGGAGCGGATCCCCGCCGAGCTGAAAGATGTATAAAAACAATCAGGATCAGCTCGTTCAATTTACCGGGCAGGTCAGTTCACATTTAACATTAACAGACGGTGCTGGCAATTGACCTATTATTATCTCTAGTTTCTTTACACAGAGACTTTAGTAAGGGACCAGTCATTTGTACTGGTGCTTTATAGGCATGGACTGGGCTAAGAACAAGCAGTGCTTGCGGAAATTCAGTAGGAATAAGACTTTAATGTATAGGAATGATCAAATTAGGGGGTGGATGTCTTGGGTTTTACTGCCATCTAGTGGCTAAGTTGGGAAACACGTGCCCCAGTAGTACAGTAATAAAAGCTGGAGGGGAGAATTATACGTCGGTAGTACAACTGGTCCGTGCAGTTGTGCTTGACAGTAGAGCTAACAGTATAATTATTATAGTACTGAAATTTAGCTTTATTCAGCTATAACCTATACTTCCCCACATTACAGGATAATGTTAGAACAGTCACAGAAGGTACATCTGAAGTTCATAGGTAGGTACTAGGCTATCTGCCCGAAGGCATTTATAAGCCTAGCCAGAATGTGTTGGCTTTCATCGCCCCCTTAGATTAGTTCCCTGTGCCTCTGTCCAGCAGAGCCACTGAAGTGATCCCCGGGGTAAACTTTCTGTTTCCCATCCACTCATCAAGGTTTCTTTTGAAGAGTGTTAGCGAGGAGTTGTAGATTGGAATCTTGTTCCAAAGCATGGGAAGTCTCTGGGACAGGAATCTATCTCTCTAGCACATCCTATTTACATATGTGGTGAGGTTTAGATCCTTAGAGCATGTGGCTCGTAGGGATAAGGTTTTCTTTAGGTGGAGCATGTCCATCAATTCTGGGTTGGACATGAACTTGTATGTCTGGCAGAAATCACCTCTGAGTAGGTGGTATGCAACAGAGTACAGCTGGAGTTTCTTCATTCGAGCTGCATAGGGCACCCGTTTGAGGCCAGTAATTCTCTTGGTGAGGAACTTCTGTGGTCTTTCCAGTTGTTGCAGGTGTCTTATAAGGTACATCCCAAATGGGGCATTGTACTCTATGATGGGTTTGATGAGTGATGAGTAGAGGGGCACAATGACCTCTTTTGATCTGGATGTGAACCCTTTTGTGATTAGGTGGGCCACGTAGAAGGATTTTCTAACCACTTTGGCAATGTGATTATCAAAGGTGAGATTACTATCTGCTTGGGTCACCAGATCCCTTATTACATCTTCCGTATTTAAGGGACTACCACCTATGTGGTAGTTTGTGGGTACTTTATTTTTTCCAAAGGGGATGACTGTGCACTTTTTGGCATTCAGCTTGAGGCCATGATTTTGACACCAGGTATCTGTCTCAGTGAGACCCTTTTGGAGGATGTCTGTGTCAGCCGGAGAGTCAATAATAGCCCCTAGTTTGCAGTCTGTGTACTTGGTCAGCCATAGTCCTCCTGTGCTTACCTGTACCTCTGAGAAGTACATGCTGAACAGGAGGGGTCCTAGGACTGAGCCCTGGGGAACGCCACTTGTAACCGGTTTATTGTCAGACCTAGCTCCCACAATTCTCACCATGTGTGTTCTGTCCGTGAGCCAATTGGCAACCCACTTGTGATGTAGAGGTTTATGTTCAGGCTGGAGAGCTTGTCTATAATACCAGAATGGGGAATGGGGTCGAAGGCCTTAGCGAGGTCTAGTTAGGCTGTGTGTACCACCTTTCCCTCGTCTATAGCCTTGGTAACTGTCTCAAAGAAGTCCACCAGGTTTAGGAGGCATGATCTGCCCTTAACAAAGTCGAACTGGATAGGGGTCAGTGTTTGTAGGTTCCCAATGTCTCTGTTAATGAGTTTCATGATAATGAGCTCCATAGCCTTGCAGACCAAGCTAGTCAGGCTTATAGAGTGATAGTTCCTGAGGTCTGTTGTGGCTCCACCTTTGTGGAGCGGAATAACCATTGCTGTGCACCACTCTATGGGTACGTAGCCTGTGAAGAGGCTGAGTTTGAACAGTGTGTTTAGGTGAGGGGTTAATTCGTCTTTGAGCTTGTGTAAGACACAGTCTGGGACACCATCCGGTCCCATTGATGCTGTGTTTTTGGCTTTGGAGAGGGATGTTTTAACCTGAGTGTCTGTGATTTCAGGGACTCTACATTCTTCTGGTATGGTTAAGGGCCCTTTTGGGGGTGTGAGGGGGGGTGAAGTTTGCACTGAACCTGTCTGTCAGGATGTTGGCGACATCGGTTGGTTCAGTGTATTTTGTGCCATTCTGCACTAACTCCAAACAGATCTGAGCATTGCCACTTAGATTCTTGACATAGCTAAAGAATGCCTTGTGGTTATCTTTGGAGGCCTTGGCAATTTTTCTTTCAAAACTCGCCTTGGATGATTTTATGAGTGATCGTAGTTTCTTGCTGATACTGATCAGGGATGTCTTCCCTTCTTGGGATTTTACTCTTTTCTTTACTAGTTTCCTCTTTCTATTGTATAGCTTGTTTATGGCAGGAGTCCACCAGACTGGTTTCCTTTTCTTGGAGGAGTGAGTCTTGGTTTTGCTTGGGATGGCACGATCCATGCATTTTTGTAGGTGCCCGTAGAATGCATTAAAGGATTTTGCAGCTTGGACAGCGCTATCCTTCAGCATGGGGGCTTTGAAACTTTCCACCTTGGTCTTAAGTAACGTGAAGTTTGCTTCTGAAAAGTTTTTCACAGTGGTGTCCTTGTCCGGGGGTGGGGCGGAATGTGGATATCCAAAGTAATTTGTTTATGGTCAGATCTAACCAGTGAGGGGTTGACCTCTGGTGTGGAACACCCACCAGTCGCCCATGTTGGTTATGACCAGGTCCAATATGTTATCACCTCTGGTGGGAGTGCTGACCAGTTGAACCAGGGCATTTGAGTTTATAAATTCTAGGAAATGTTAGGCAAGGGAGTTAGTACTTGAGTAGTTCTCCCAGTTAATGTTTGGGTAATTGAAATCACACAATATTAGGGTGTTTGGTAGGACCTTTATGTTTCCCATTGTTTCCAGAAATGCGGAATGAGGGTCCTTGGACATGGTGGGTGATCTGTAGCAAGCTACAATTTGAATTGCAGTTTTGCCTGTTGTTAGTTGCATGTGGATGATCTCTGAAGCATCGTGCTGTGCCACTAACCTGGAGGTGTGGGTATCTTTGATGAATATGGATACGCCCCTCCTTTTGTATTTCGGTTTGGGTTCTGTGGCCGAAATGCATGGTATGAATTGTAGCCTGGTAGTGCTGGGGTGCTCTCTGGAGCCTTAAACCAGGTTTCTGTTAGTGCACATATATCGATTTTCTCCATACTGAGGAGTGCCTCGAGTGCGTGCATTTTGAGGTTTAGACTTCTGGCACTGAGTAGCATTACCCTCAGTTTTTGGTTACTTGTGCTATTTACGGCGGTGGGTTTGTCGTTTGAGCCTTGCCTAAAAAAGGCACTATGAAGGTGGCACGAGCCCTGGCTAGTATTCGAAAGCCTAAGGGTGACAGGTGCAAGCCGTCTCTAGCGAAGTAGCGTGGCTTGTCGAGCATGTCATCCCAGGCGGACAGACACTGGATCCTCTTTCCATGGTATCATTCTTGGTGAGGGCAGGATGCTACTCAGGGTCAGGGTCATACCGGCCTGGGTTACATGATCAGAGATCAAGTGGAGAGAAATGGTTCTTAATCGCGTCTACAATTAACATTAGGCAAAACAAACTATGCCTTTCTTGTTCAACACTATGGTAATGATTAACCTCAAGTTCAGTAATCAAGGTGTGTGTGTGTGTGTGTGTGTGTGTGTGTGTGTGTGTCCATCCTAGGGGCATGGGGAGAACAGACAGCAGCAGTTAATTAAAACAGAAATCTAAAATCCAATGCCTGAAGAGACAGCTTGCCAGGATAAAGGTAATGCTAGGTGACAAAAGTAAAAACAAGAGGCTGCAAAAATAAATTCACTGCTTAAGATTCTTCAATAGAAAGAACAGTCACTCAGTATGTTTACATAAATTTTTCTATATGTTTTTTCCTCTATTCGTATCTGCCAACTATCAGCCTCTTCTTACAAGACCTTCAGGACACCTGTGTCCCTGTTTCAAAACCATCTCAAACAACAATGTCAAGGGTGAGAAATGACCACAAGGATTGACTTTCAGATGGCCATGAAGACCGAGTCCCCTCCCTCTGGCTCTCCATCTGCTTTCACTAGCTGAGAGTTGCCTCTGTTCCAGAGCCTGAGGTTATGGTTCCCCTACTCGAGATTAGGGCCAAATGTGAAGGGTCAGACTATGTCTCTACCATGGAGAATTAAAGCATTACCTCTTGCCCTGACTGCCATCATCCTCAGTACAGTCCTAATCCTAACCTTGTGGTTGATGTGAACCCCAAATCACAAGGGCCAATGATACCTTCCCTTTACCTGTGCACAGTTCTGCACATGTCAGAATACAGCATGGTAGCACCATCAACATGCCCCAGTTCATCTGTGTGTGTGTCGCGTGCTCTCCTCACTTCAGAATGAGCAAGCCAGAGCCAGTTGCTCACTCCCACCTGACCTCACTGATTCTTCCAGCATCCGGGTTTATAATCAATCATGTGCCATCTGAGGTTCATTCAGAACTTTGTCTTTGCACCACCAAACAAGCTCATGCTTTCATACACTGCAGAAATTTGCTTAAAGCATCCCCAGTCTGTGTGTTGTAACCCTGTGCATGACAAAAGGAATTCCACTTTAAAAAAGCCAAAAAACGTTTAAATAGTTCCAAATACAGTCTGTTCTCTTTCTAGTCCAAAATACGTTTTTATCTGCAATGTTCTAGCAACATCAGACTTGTAAACATGGAGGCACCTATTTGGTGTTCTTATCCTTTGTACCAAACATACCACTGTATGACAGAAAGACAGGTATGATGTACCAAACATACCACTGTATGACTGAAAGACAGGTATGACCTACAAAGTGATTTGCTACTAAAAGCTTTTATTAAAGCAGCACAGAATTGAGCAATGGTCTCAGAAACTGGGTTAAGTAACTGAGGCACTGAATAGTAATGTTTCATTCCCCATAGAGCAAGTCTAACACATGACACAATTTGAAGGCAGAAGTTGGGAAATGGTAACTTTAGCAGGTGAGGAAAAAAACAAAACTGGCAAGGAGTTTTTGATCCAACTAGAATTTAAAGTCGGCACTGGACCTTGTCCTAATGGTTGAATTCAGTCATTGAGATGACTAGATAGTTTAATTTGCAGATGTACCATGAGCTGTACCAAGGTGAGAAAATGGTATGGCATGGTTCATAGGTTCATACTAGGCTATCTGCCCTAGGGCATTTATAAGCCTAGCCAGAGTGTGTTTGGCTTTCGCCACCCATTTTAAATTAATTTTGCTATGCCCTTTTTCGAGGTTAGTATACTGTGCCTCTGTCTAACAGTGACACAGAAGTGACACCCGGGGTAAACCTACGATCTCCCATCCACTCATCAAGATTCCTCTTGAAGAGAGTCAATGAGGGACTCTGCCTAACCTGGACTGGGATTTTATTCCAGAGTGAAGGGAGCCTCTGGGTTATGAATCTGTCCCTCCAGCATGTCCTATTTATTTCAGTGCTGAGGTTCAAGTCTCTCGAGCGTAGCTCGATGGGATTTGGATTTTCTGAGGTGCAGCATGTCCATTAATTCCGGGTTGGACATGGCTTTATACGTCAGGCACAGATCGCCTCTGAGCAGGTGGTATGCCACTGAGTAGAGCTGGAGTTTCTTTAACCGGGCAGCATATGGCATTTGTTTGAGCCCTTTGATCCTCTTGGTGAGGTACTTTTGGGGTCTTTCCAGTTGCTTCAGGTATCTGGTAAGGTACATCCCAAAAGGGGCATTGTACTCAATTATGGGCCTGATGAGGGATGAGTAAAGAGGCACGATGACCTCCCTTGATCTAGATGTGAATCCCTTCATGATTAGGTGGGCTATATAAAATGTTTTTCTAACCACTTTGGCCACGTGGTTGTCAAATGAGAGATTACTGTCAACTTGGGTCCCCAGGTCCCTAATTACTTCTTCTGTACTTAATGAATTACCACCTATGTGGTAATTTGTGGGCACTTTGTTTTTGCCAAAGGGGATGACTATACACTTTTTGGTGTTTAGCTTGAGGCCATGGCTCTGGCACCAGTTGTCTTTTTCTATGAGGCCCTTTTGGGGGATGCTTGTGTCGGCTGGAGAGTTGATTATGGCGCCCAGTTTGCAATCATCTGTGAACTTGGTCAGCCACAGTCCTTCCGTGTTGGCCTGTACCTCCGAGAAATATATACCGAACAAGAGAGGTCCTAGGACTGAGCCTTGTGGGATGCCACTTGTAACTGGTTTGGAGTCTGACATGGCTCCAGCAATTCTAACCATGTGGGTTCTGTCCTTGAGCCAGTTTGCAACCCATCTAGTGACATAGGGGTTTATATTTAAGCTGGTGAGCTTATCTATAATGCCCAAGTGGGGTATTGTATTGAAGGCTTTTGCAAGGTCCAGGTAGGCTGTGTGGACCACCTTCCCCTCGTCAATGGCCTTGGTGACTGTTTCAAAGAAATTAACCAGGTTTAAGAGGCAAGGATCTGCCCTTAACAAAGCCAAACTGGGTAGGATCCAGTGTCTGTAGGTCCCCAATATCTTTATTTATGAGGTCCATGATGATCCTTTCCATAGCTTTGCAGACCAAGCTAGTCAGGCTTATGGGGTGATAGTTTCCAGGATCCGTTGAGGCACCACCTTTGTGGAGAGGGACCACTGTTGCTGTATGCCACTCTGTGGGTACATATCCTGTAGTAAGGCTGAGATTGAACAGTAGTATTATGTTTGGGTTTAGCTCTTCTTGGAGTTCATGTAGGACGCAGCCCGGGACACCGTCTGGTCCCATTGATACTGTATTTTTTGCTATGGAGAGGGCAGCTCTTACCTGAGCATCTGAGATGTTAGGGGGGCAGCACTCTGCTGGGATAGATATTTGCCCTTTTGGTGGGGAGAAGTTTGCGCTGAACCTGTCAGCTAGGATGCTGGCAATGTCTGTGGGTTCGGTGTATTTTTTGTCATTTTGGACTAATTCTGAGAATATCTGGGAATTCCCACCCAGGTTCCTAACATAACTAAAGAAAGACTTGTGATTATCCTTAGTGTCCTGTGCAACTTTTCTCTCAAAGCTGGCCTTAGACGATTTTATGAGTGCCCATAGTTTTTTGCTAATACTGATCAGAGATGCCTTCCCTTTTTGGGATTTTGCTCTATCATGTAGTAGCTTCCTCCTTCTATTGTATAGTTTGTTTATGGCTGGGGTCCACCAGACAGGACGTCTGCCTTTGGAGGATTGGGTCTTGGTTTTATTTGGGATTGCATGATCCATGCATTCCTGAAGGTGTTCATAGAATACGTTTATAAAGGATTCTGCGATCTGGGCCGTATTTTCCACAGGCCCGGGGGCTTTGAAGGATTCCACCTCGGTTTTGAGGAGTGTGAAATTTGCTTTAGAGAAGTTTTTCACTGTGGTTTTCAGGGCAGGGGGTGGAGTCGGGATGTGAATATCCAGTGAGATTGGTTTATGGTCTGATCTTACCAGTGAGGGATACACTTCTGGTCTGGAGCATAGAGTCCCCATGTTGGTGATGATCAGGTCCAGTATGTTTTCCCCTCTTGTGGGAGTGGTAACAAGTTGTTCCATAGCATTTGAGTTTATAAATTCTAGGAACCTTTGGGCTAGGGTGTTGGAGCTAGAGTAATGCTCCCAGTCTATGTTTGGGTAGTTGAAGTCGCTCAATATAATGGTGTTTGGAGAGACCTTCTATTTTCCAGTGTTCTCAGGAAGGCGCAGTGGGGTTCCTGGGTTTGGGAGGGTGGTCTGTAGCAGGCTATAAACTGGAAGGCAGTTTTACCCACTGTTAGTTGCACATGGATAGTCTCTGATGCTTCGTGCTGTGCTACCAACCTGGAGGTGTGGGTATCTTTGACGAATATTGATACTCCCCCTCCTTTTGTGGTTCGGTCCAAGTTTTGGGGCCGAAAAGCATGGTATGAGGTATAACCTGGTAGTGCTGGGGTGCTCTCGGGAGCCTTGAACCAGGTTTCTGTTACTGCACAGATATCGATGTTCTCCATGCTAAGGAGAGTTTCGAGTGCATGCATCTTGAGGTTTAGACTTCTGGCATTGAGTAGCATTACTCTTAGTTTCTTATCCCTTGTGATACCTATGGAGGTGGGTTTGTCTTTTGAGCCTTGCCTAAAAAAGGCACTATGGGGGTGGCAAGAGCCTTTGCCAATATCCGAAAGCCCAGGGGTGACAGGTGCAAGCCGTCCCTAGCGAAGCATCGTGGCTTGTCGAGCATGTCATCCCAGGCTGACCGGCATTGGCTCCCCTTTGAATGACACCAATACTTAAGCCATTTGTTGAAATTGATCATCTTGTCTTCATATTGTGGCATCATTCTTGGTGAGGGTAAGATGCTACTCAAGGTCAGGGTCATACCGGCCTGGGCTACATGCTCAGAGAGCTCCTCTATGTCTCTTTTCATGTAGTCCATGGAGGTACGTCTCAGGTCATTCACACCAGCATGGACAATGACCGAGTCATATTTGTACTTGCCTTAGAGTGACCTGAGTGCTTGTGTTATGTGGCGGATCCTAGCGCCCAACAGGCAGCTCACCGTTACCTTCTCCTTGTTCAGCCTGGTGAGCGGGACGTCAGTGTGCCTGACGATAGAGTCACCTATTACAAGTGTATCAGGTGTGTTGTTTAGCCTTAAGGGCTGTGACTGTTCGGCACACTGGCTTTGTGAGCTATGTGTTGCACGTGTTTTGTTTTGGGGTAGCGGTTGCTTGGGTGTCTGCTTTGGAGGTCTCTGCTGCTTAGGCAGATTTTTATTTAGAGCCTCCGAGTATGTTTTTGTGTGTTTATGTGTTTGGTTTGCTGTCATGGTAGGTCTATGTGAGACTGGAATTGTAGTGAGTGTGGTTTCCTTCTCCTCCTGACTGTTTTCACCAGTACTGAGTTGAGAGAGCTTAGCCTTCAGTATGGCTATATGGTTGCATCTCTCACATGTGTTGGAATTTGTTGGGAGGAGGAGAGGGTTGTCTGTGTACATGAGGCAGTTGTAACATTGCCTCAAGATTCCCAGATTCACCAGCTGGACCGGAGAGGAGATTGACAACTGACCTTTGGACATGCTAGAAGAGTATTGGGAATTCCTTTATAATTGAAAAAAAGGGCCAATGGGGAACAAGGTACTCAAGGGGAGTTTATGAGGGTGTAGTGCTTTAATTTTTTAGTGCTGACTTATATAATTGCTTTAGTAAGCAAGTGCCAGGTATCTTAAATGCAATGTGTTACAGGTAACTTAAATGCAAAAACGACAAACAGTAACTTTCTTTCAAGTGAAACAAGGAAATAAGTACAGTAAGCAATGCAGATATCACTAGGGATACACAGAAGCGCTGAAAAGCCAAGTTTTAGGTGGAATTAGCGTTTCAGGGAAATAACAAGCAAACAAACAACAAGCATACAAACAAAGCTAGATTCAGCAGGCCTGGATCTAGTCTATGCTACAGCAAACAAGGTGTACCAATTTCAGTAAAAAACAGTTCAAATATGCAGGCACTATAAGCCTTTAACCAGAAATTCCCAGCTCAGAAGGGTAGAGTCCAGCCTCTCCTCCCACAAGAGTTCAGACCACGAACCTTCTTGATGTAAAATAACTGGCCTGAAGCCCAAGTGCTTAAACCAGAACTAATGCACTTTTAGAATAACAGACACTGAGCCCTCAATCAGCAGTTCCCAAATTAGAAGTAAGATAAGAAGTTTTCAAGCTAGTCTGAGGTAAGAATATTTACCTGGACAACAGACCTGGTGATTATATGTTTGTTTACTGCACTTTCCTTACTAAGCTGAAAAATGTATTATTGGGTGGGGTGGCAAAATAGGGCATAATAAAATGCAATTAATATTTACTGTTTTTGAATGCTAAGCTGTATTTTACATTAACCTAACAATTGTATTTCTTCATGGTTCATACATCTACTGATTTGTCTGCTAATTATGATGAATATGGTCAGAACAACACTAATACACACTACCTTCCTTGTAAATGAGATTTTTTTTTCCCTTTACCAAGAGGGATTGACTATCAATATCGTGTGTAAAAGTGTGAAAAACAAGATGGATAATACTGTGGTCTTCTTTTATTTTGAATTTATTAACTGGGGTAGAACACTGACCCCAGTAGGCCTATTTCAGTTTTCTTTTTATTCTATGAAAGTACGAGAATTGGACTGTATCAATGTATGCACAGGTAAAGTACCGTTGACACTATGATGATTTGATTACAGGCAACTGAGGCAAGTTGTGTGCTGAAATGCATACTTTATGATTATACCAATCATAGAATATGCTAGAAGGTGCACTTTGCAGGTACTTATACTGAATGTATGAATGTGACTTTCAATTATGAATGTTTATAGGTAAGATAACAATAAAGGTGACTTGTTTAAAAAATGGCACTGAATACTCCTTGTGTACATCAGCTGTGTCTAAAACACTCGAATACAGAAGAATGTCAGGATTTTGCCTCTGGGCATCCTACTTCATAATTAGATCATTAGTAAACATGGGACTAATATATAAAAGGAAAGACAAAATACACTCACCAAGTAGTCTTTCAGGGGTGCAAGGTCCTTCTCCACCCCTAACTTTACTATATAAACTCAGGCAAACAGCTTAAGTTGAAAATATCCTGGTAAAATAATCTCTTCTTTCATTTCTACCAGGTTGCTTACACATATCAGTTAATATTTAATACACATATACAAGCTAACCTAATTTAACTATTTGACTTGCATACCACAATAATGCAGCTCTCCTACCTTACTGCAATCCTTAAGTAGTGCAGTCCTTTTTGTTTTTATCTGCACTATTAAACTCCTTGATTAAATGCTATTCTTCACAGTTAGTACTGGTCTAGCTACACGGCTAAAATTAAGTGGCCAGTAGTTTAGTGCAAGCCTGCAGAAGTCTATGATTTAAAAGGGTTTAACTAGGTTTTTACATAATTTCACTTGTGTACTTTATCTGTAATGACAGTGGCTCAATACAGAACTTTCACCCTCTAAGTCAGGATACAGTAGGGTGCATAACTCAGGCTAGAAGCCTTACAACATGCAGTCTGGAACTCGTGAACGGTAGAAAACCTTCGCAAAATTATATGCCCATGTCCGGTAATAATTAAGCAGCCAGGATATACCTTAGATACTAACAGGTATTTATTCCTACTGTTGGGAGACACAGAAACTGTTCATACAGGATACCATGTTTACAACTCACTTTAAATCCAGAGTCATGCTGTAATTTGTTATCCAGGTTATTTAGAGTAGCTGAAAACACTGAGTTATAATTATTCCATAGCATAGGAATAGAACACTAAGGGAAATTACATTTAAAGAAGATACACATTTTTATAACATATACTCAGTCTGATAGAGGCAAGGCTAAAACTGTTTACTAAATAGTGTCCTGGAATGCTAAGTACCAAAATGTTGCCCAGCTCTAAGGAGCAGAAATATAAAGCATTTATTAAGGCAGAGCAACAGTTGGGGGGGGGGGGGTGTCAACAGCCACGGTCAGTTCAACCATCCAACAGGGAGGGAGGGAGGAAAGGAAGGAGATGTTGTTATAATCAATGTCTGCATTCCAAAGTCAAAGACTGAATGCTTAGTGGCTCAATGATGCAGCACAGACTGGAGGGACTTGAGCTTGGTGATGTTAGCCCTTACAAGTGTGTATGTGTAAAAATACATCCACTCAGAGAAGGTATAGCAGGCCCCCCCATGGTGAAGCAGGTACCCATGTAAATTAATAAGGGCAAGGATTGGGCTTAAAGAGAAAATACCCTTGCTGTCCATGTTAATGAGGCTTTCATGTAAGTACTCGCTGGAAGAGGCAAGGAGAGAATTAATGATCTATACTGTGAAGCTGCTTTGTATATGTACCTGAAAATTATCAATGTAACTGTAAATCAGTAGTATTATTGCCTAACTTTGCTACTGTTTGTTATTAAGCATTCTTTGGATTATATTATCCTACTAGGAAAATTATTGGAACTTTTTTCCGTTTTGTATACTTTTCTCCCTGGGCCTCTTCTGAAAAGGGGTTTGCTTTCGCTGACCTAGTGTGACTATGCTGGTAAACAAGTTTAAATAAATAACTAAGTTAAATTTTAGCTCCTGCCTACAAGTCCCTTGGGCTGGTGGTGGTATCATGGAAACCTAACAGTGCACAGATGGCCACAACATTACTTGTCTACATACTGATTCACAGCAAACAAAAAAGCAAGTCAGTTTAAAGGATTTTTAGGTGTTTTTTGCTGCCCCACCTGCTGACCATCTGTCTCCTTTCAATAGGTCTTGAACCCATTCATTCACTGTCCACTGGAGGTTCTCCACTGATTGAGATGAGGACCAATTAGAAGAAATGATCATGTTGGTAGCTATGAAGGAGTTTTGAGCCTCATTCTGCAAAGACTATTTGCACTGTGCAGGGGGAAAAGGTACATTCTTTTCTCAGTGGTCTGAGGATTTAGTTAACCCCCAAGTCCAGAACTGTGTGGATGCCACAGGAAGGGACCATTTCATTTCATTTCAAATGGTGCCCAGGCTGCAGAGCTACCCAATCTAACCACCCCACAAAGTCACATCTTTAATAACTCACAGCTAAGGATATTTTATTGTTAATCCTTAACCCTATGAAGCTGACCTGTGCACCCCCTCAGAGTGCGAGTGTGTGTGTGTGTGTGTGTGTGTGTGTGTGTGTGTGTGTGTGTGTGTGTGTGTGTGTGTGTGTGTGTGTGTGTGTGTAAATAAGCATAGGCTACCATTACCAGACTGGCAAAGGCAAGCATGCATCCCTGGCCATTATGCTGCATGCCTTCTGCTTGCTCATGCTAGGTGCGAGCACTGCAGTGCAGTGAGCAGAACACTGCCCTCTCATAAATAATGACAATCTTGGACTGACTAGTCCATCCCAGCCTTGCAGGCTCCTCCTGCTCCTAGAATGTTAGTTGAACTCATGACATCTAGACTGCAGTCATGGCTTTATCTCTCTGTGTCAGAAAATTGAGACAATTTAGAGCAGTAGTGCACAACCTTTTTGTTGGGAAGGCCACTACACAAATTCTTAATGCACCTGCGGGCCACCTGAAAAGATAATAAGTCGTTACGAGTTAACAATAGGTACAGGTGACTGACATTTTTACTTAAGACAGCAGTCATAAAATTGCCTGTTTTCTACATCAGCTTTGCGTTTAACTTTATTCTGGCTTGCAGCCATGACTTATTACAAACTCTTGCAGAAAGTTACTACTGTTTACAGACTATAACCGCGGCTAAAATTAGAGGTGTGTGCAACTGCATTCAATTAGGTAAGTAAGCACATGCTGGAAAGTTTGCATGACTGGAGTAAGGCATAGCATTTTTTCACTTTTTAAAAATTTTTTGGTTACTCTCTGGGGGCCAGATGGCATTGCGTGGCAGGACGGATTTGGCCCCCAGGCTGGACATTGTGCACCACTGATTTAGAGGAACACTTTTGGCAAAGCTACCTCAGGGTGTCTAGACTTACTAGGAAAAATTATAAGGAGGGCAATTACTAACATTTAGGGCAATTACTAACATTTATGCATGTTTATAAGGTTTTTTTTACAGGAGGACTACTATGACTTGCTATTAATGTTTGCCTTAAAATTCAGTAGCCTCAGTGCTCATTAGCAAATATTTTGCAGTTTATCAATGAAGCTGCTGCTTCTTGTTTTCAGTTACTGTGTATATTACTTAGCCTACCCCATGACTAAATAATATTTAATTATTTATCCTTTGTTGACTTCAATACAGCACCCTTAGTTACTGGACAAATACTGCACAAAACACCATTACGAGACCCATCACTTGATAGGAATTGTAAGTCTTCACTGCTATAAGAGAAACTAGGCACAGGCCTGGGCTCATTATCAGTGCGTAAGTTTCTGCAAAAAGAGGCAAAATTTCATTATAAATGTGTACTGATTTGCATTAGGTAGTTCTGGCAGTGAAATTCAATGCAGCAGATACTGAAGAATAACACCTTTCGTATCAAATAAAGCTATGAATAAGCATAACGTTTTACTTCTGCTACTGTTAGTACTGTTCACGTTTTATTTATTTATTTATTTATTTACGTGTGTGACATTTGTTTACTGGGATAGTCCGACTGGGTTACATTAAACATTTTCAGTGGCTGCCCGGGAAGACAAGCTCCACATATAAAACTTAAGTTACATATATTGTTGCATATATTATACATAGTTCCGCAGTTATAATCATGTTGCTCAGTTATACAATAGTTTACAATATATAAGAATACACTAGTAGAGGAATTTTAGGCAGGGAGTTAAGGTTACCTAGTACTAATAGTAGAATATTTTCAGTTTACATTAGTACACAAAATTTGCTTAGAGTGAGTTGGAATAGCATGACACGAGTTGAGTGGGTCAATCAGAGCATTAGTCCTCTGGAGAACAGAGCTGTGCCCTGCTTCCAAAGATTCAAGAGATTTTTAGCAGATTAGCTTGTGGGTTAGTGTAGTAACCCCCCTCCCAAGCTAATCTGCATTTAAAGCACCTGTGGACAGAGTGGGAATCTATCATAGCACACTGCCTATACAGTAAATTCTTTAAGGTTTGAGTTGAAAGAATTTGGTCTTGGTTCCTTAAAAACAGGTGGTGAACATACCTGGCTGTGCTAGTTTTGAATAACAAGTCAATATCAAGCCAAACATTTCTTGCAACACATACCTTGCAGGGCACGCACCAGTAACGTAAACAGATAATAACTGATCCAATTGTGTTCTACCCATCATTATCAGAAAAAGAAAGCTTTTTGTTTTTATTACTGTCAACCTCCATAACTACAACTGTAACTATGACTGGTTTGTAATCACACTACTCAATGAGTTAAGTATGCTGCAGCTTTAAACTACACGTGTGTGTGTGTGTGTGTGTGTGTGTGTGTGTGTGTGTGTGTCTGCGAGGGCAAGCAGTAATGCCTGACATGGTGTGTGTTAATGTGTAATTAATGCTTGCCCAGGGGTGTTGTAAGGCCTGTGTGGGCAAGCAGTAATGCCTGACAAGGTGTGTGTTAATGTGTAATTAATGCTTGCCCAGGGGTGTTGTAAGGCCTAACGCCACAGGCGGAGGGCCTCTACACCCCTGGAAGGGCATTAATTACACAATAACAAACACCTTGGAGGGCATTATTGCACTTATAGAATGGGTTCTCCGTAAAATTGTTGTGTTTTACTTGCTTATGATTTAAATACTGTATTATTTTTTTTATGTAAAATAGTTCCTCCGCCTAATGGTTCAAACTTGCTGTAGTAAATGTTAATGGTGGTGGAGGAAGCATTTTACATCAAACATATATAAAAAATAATAAGCAAGTGAAACAGAACAATTTTCCATACAGCTCATTCTCTCGCCCATACACACATCCAGCTCATTCTCTCTCCCATATACATATACACACATTTCTGCTTTACACACATACATATGCGCACACAGTCTCCACTGCTTTCATACATGCATTCGATCACACAACATCACTCTCGCTTTCTGTCTCTTTCTCTCTCACACACACACACACAGGCTTTCTGCTTTCATGCACACATGCAGACAGAACCATAAACACACTTCTGTTTTGTTAGAGCGATTGCTCGCTCGCTCTCTCTCTCTCTTACTCATATACATGCATACACTCTCTCACACACGCTTTATTTTAATTTTTCTTTTTTTTGTTTTACACTCGCTAAACAGCAAAAGCACTGCTTAGTGAGTGTAAAATAATGGCTTGCTCACCCTCACTGATATGCACACATGCACTCACCTTTTTTTTTGCTGTCTTCTTTTTTTTATATTTTAGACTTGCTAAACAGCAAAAATGCTGTTTAGCAAGCGTAAAATAATGGTGGCCATTCCATTTTCTCAGTCTGCGCTCCATGGTGGCCAGGTTTAAACTATTCCAGGCTCCACAAAGTCTGCTCTTCATTTTTTCCCTTAGAACTGTTCAAACTCTCAAAGTAATCACTCTATTCTCTTTCTAAAGCCCTGCACTTGCTCAGCTCTTATAAGGAAACACTAACTAACTAAAGCACTACACCCTCCTTGACTTCTCATAAGTATTAGGCTCCCGATTGGTCCTTCCTGATCAAGTGAAAAATCAGTTCCCTTCCCTGATCTGATCAGTAAAAAAACAGTTCCCTATAGTAATCTGGTATGTCCAAGGGTCAGTTTCAAGGTTACTCTCCAGTCCAGCTGGTGAATCTGGGAATTTTGAGGCAATGTTACAATTGCCTTATGTACACAGACAACCCTCTCCTCCTTCCAACAAACTCTAATACATGTGAGAGATGCAGTTACACAGCCAAACTGGAGGCGGAGCTCTCTCAACCCAAGACTGGCACAGTCAGTCAGGAGGAAAAGGTAACCACCCACACCACAAATCCAGTCTCACACAGACCTATTGCATCTGCATACCCAATACATAAACACACAAAAACATACTCGGAGGCTCTAAATAAAAATCTGCCTAAACAGCAAAGACCTCCTAAGCAGATATCCAAGCAACAGCCACCCCTCAACAATACCAACGAATCACATATCTCACAAAATCAGTGTGCCTCACAGTCACAGCCCTTAAGGCCAAACAACACACCAAATACACTTGTTATAGGGGACTCTATTGTCCGGCACACTGACGTCCTGCTCACCAGACTGAACAAGGAGAAGGTCACTGTAAGCTGCCTGTCGAGTGCCAGGATCCGCCACATAACACAAGCACTCAGGTCACTCCAAAGCAAGTACAAGTATGACGCCATCACTGTCCATGCTGGTGTGAATGACCTGAGACGTACCTCCCTGGACTACATGAAAAGAGACACAGAGGAGCTCTCTGACCATGTAGCCCAGGCTGGTATGACCCTGACCTTGAGTAGCATCTTGCCCTCAACAAGAATGATACCACAGTATAAAGACAAAATGATCAGTTTCAACAATTGGCTAAAGTATTGGTGTCATTCAAAGGGGATCCAGTGTCTGTCAGCCTGGATGACATGCTCGACAAGCCACGTTGCTTCACTAGGGACAGCTTGAACCTGTCACCCTTAGGCTTTCGTATACTGGCCAAGGCTCTTGCCACCCCCATAGTGCCTTTCTTAGACAAGGCTCAAAGGACAAACCCACCTCCATAGACAACCCAAGGATAAAAAAACTAAAGGTAATGCTACTCAATGCCAGAAATCTAAACATCAAGATGCACGCACTCGAGGCTGTCCTCAGTATGGAGAAAATCGATGTCTGTGCAGTAACAGAAACCTGGTTCAAGGCTCCTGAGAGCACCCCAGCACTACCAGGTTATAACTCATACCATGCGTTTCGGCCCCAAAACTCGGACCGAAGCACAAAAGAAGGGGGAGTATCTATATTCATCAAAGATACCTACACCTCCAGGTTAGTGGCACTGCACGAAGCATCGGAAACCATCCATGTGCAACTAACAGCGGGCAAAACTGCCTTTCAGTTTGTAGCCTGCTACAGAACACCCTCCCTATTACAGGAACCCCACTTGGCATTCCTGAGAACACTGGAGAATATGAAGGTCTCTCCAAACACTATGTTATTGGGTGACTTCAACTACCCAAACATTGACTGGGAAAACTACTCAAGCCCAAACACCCTCGCCCAACATTTCCTTGAATTTATATACTTTAACGCAATGGAACAACTGGTCACCACTCCCACAAGAGGGAACAACATATTGCACCTGGTCATCACCAACATGGGGACTCTATGTTCCACACCAGAGGTAAACCCCTCATTGGTAAGATCAGATCATAAACAAATTTCCCTGGACATCCATATCCCGTCCCCACCCCCAGCCAAGGAAATCACTGTAAAGAATTTCTCCAAAGCCAACTTTGCACTTCTCAAGACTGAGGTGGAATCCTTCAAAGCCCCTGGGCCAGAGGATAATACAGCCCAATCCGTAGAATCCTTTACAAATGCATTCTATGAGCACCTGCAGGAATGCATGGATCGTGCTATCCCAAATAAAACCAAGACTCACTCCTCCAAAAACAGGAGACCGGTCTGGTGGACCCAAGCCATAAATAAGCTATACAACAGAAGGAGGAAGCTACTACATGACAGAGCAAAATCCCAAAAAGGGAAGGCATCTCTGATCAGTATTAGCAAGAAACTTCGATCCCTCATAAAATCATCAAAGGCCAGTTTTGAAAGAAAAATTGCCCTTGACACTAAAGATAATCACAAGGCCTTCTTTAGTTATGTCAGGAACATGGGTGGAAATTTCAGATATGCTCTGAATTGTTGCATAACGGTACAAAATATACCAAACCTACAGACATAGCCAACATCCTGGCAGACAGATTCAGCGCAAACTCCCCCCCCCCCCTTCCCCCCCAAAGGAGCAAATGCCTATCCCAACTGAATGTAACCTCCCTGACATCATAGGTTCATAGGTTCATACTAGGCTATCTGCCCGAGGGCATTTACAAGCCTAGCCCATCGTTTTGTGGCTTAGGCCACCCCTTTAGTATGGGGAACTATACCCATTATTTTTCTGTGCCTCTGTCGAGCAGTGACACTGAGGTAATCCCTGGGGTATATCTGCGATCTCCCATCCATTGGTCAAGATTTCTCTTGAACAAGGCCAGCGAGGTGCTCTGCCTCACATGTACCGGGATTTTGTTCCACAGCATAGGGAGTCTTTGGGTGATGAATCTATCCCTCCAGCACGTCCTATTAATAGCCGTGTCAAGGTTTAAGTCTCTTGTGGCTCTGATGGATCTAGATTTTTGAGGTGAAGCATATTCATCAAATCTGGGTTTGACATGGCCTTGTATGTTAGGCAAAGGTCACCTCTGAGACTGAATAGAGCTGGAGTTCTTTCAGTCGGGCAGCATAGGACAGATTTTTGAGACCCTTTATCCTTTTGGTGAGGAACTTTTGTGGCCTCTCCAGCTGCTGCAAGTGTCGGGTCAGATACATTCGAATGGGGCATTGTACTCAATCATTGGTCTGATGAGTGATGAGTAAAGGGAGACTATGACCTCCCTTGATCTAGATGAGAATCCCTTCATGATAAGGTGGGCAATGTAGAAGGTCTTTCTAACTACTTTAGCTACATGGGTGTCGAATGACAGACTACTATCAACCTGGGTCCCCAGGTCCCTGATAACTTCTTCTGTGCTCAGTGGATTGCCACCTATTTGGTAGCTAGGGGTAACCTTGTTTTTATGACTATGCATTTTTGGCATTTAACTTTAGGCCGTGGCTCTGGCACCAGTTATCCGCTTCTGTGAGACCCTTCTGAAGGATATCTGTGTCAGATGTTTTCTACTAAGTTTGCAGTCATCTGCAAACTTTGTCAGCCATAACCCTCCTGTGTTTGCTTGTACTTGGAAAAGTAGATGCCAAACAAGAGTGGGCCCAGGACTGAGCCCTGTGGGACACCACTTGTGACAGGCTTTGAGTCTGACATGGCGCCAGCAGCTCTGACCCTGTGGGTTCTGTCACTCAGCCAGTTTGCAACCCATCTTGTGATGTATGGGTTGACATTTAAGCTGATGAGTTTTTCAATGATACCCGAATGGGGTATTGTATCGAAGGCCTTAGCCAGATCGAGGTAGGCTGTATGGACTGCCTTTCCCTCATCAATGGCTTTGGTGACTGTTTCAAAAAGTCAACCAAGTTTAAAAGGCATGATCTGCCTTTGACAAAGCCAAACTGGGTTGGATCCAAAGTCTGCAAATTCCTATGTCTTTATTTATGAGGTCCATTATGATCCTCTCCATGGCTTTGCAGATAAGGCTTGTCAAGCTAATGGGCGGTAATTTCCAGGGTCGGTGGAGGCCGCCTTTGTGAAGTGGTACCACAGTTGCAGTATCCAGAGGTAAGACTTTGATTAAACAGCTGTCCTAGCTGTGGGTTTAATTCCTCATTGAGTTCATGGAGCACACAGCCGGGGACACCATCAGGTCCCATGGATGCTGTGTTTTTGCTTTGGAGAGAGCAGTTCTCACTTGGGCTGGAGATGTTTGGGGGCTGCAATCGCTTGGTATAGATATCTCTCCTTTAGTTTGCACTGAACCTGTCAGCCAGTATGTTGGCAATGTCTGTAGGATCAGTAATCTTCACATCATTTTGAACTAGCTCTGAGCATATCTGGGAGTTTCCTCCCAGGTTTCTAACATAGCTAAAGAAGGCCTTATGATTGTCTTTTGAGTCTTTAGCTATTTTTCTCTCAAATTTGCTTTGGATGATTTTATTAGAGCTCTTAGTTTTTACTTATAGTGATCAAGGGTGTCTTACCTTTTAAGGATTTTGCTCTATCTTGTAGTAGCTTCCTCCTTTTGTTGTAGAGTTTGTTTATGGCTGGGGTCCACCAGACTGGATGCTTGCCTTTGGTACAAAGAGTCTTTGTTTTGCTTGGGATTGCCTTATCCATGCAGTCCTGCAGGTGCTGGTAGAAGGCATTTGTAAGTGATTCAGCGGCTTGAGTACTGTTTGGGCCTTAAAGGAGACCACACTAGTCTTTAGAAGTGTGAAGTCGGCTTTTGAGAAGTTCTTTACTGTGGTCTTTTTATTTCAGGTGGGGTGGGATGAGGACCTCCAGCGAGATTAGTTTGTGGTCTGATCTCACCAGTGAGGGGTACACTGTTGAACATTGTGCTCCCATGTTCGTGATGATGAGATCAAGTATGTTATCTCCTCTTGTGGGGATGGTGACTAGTTGTTCCATGGCATTTGAGTTTATGAATTCCAGGAACTTTTGGGCTAGGGTGTTTGGGCTTGAGTAGTGTTCCCAGTCTATATTAGGGTAATTGAAGTCACCTAGTATGATGGTGTTTGGTGATACATTTATCCCTCTAGTGTTTTCAGGAAGGCCATGTGAGGTTCCTGAGTTTGTGAGGGTGGCCTGTAACATGCTACAATTTGCAGAGCAGTCTTGCCTATGGTTAATTGCACCTGGATGGTCTCCATGCATACCAGTCTTGAGGTGTGGGTGTCCTTGATGAATATGGATACCCCTCCTTTCTTGGTATTGTCCAGATTTTGGGGCACGCATGATATGAGGTAAAACCTGATAGCTCTCAGGAGCCTTGAACCAGGTTTCTGTCACAGCACAGACATCGATGTTCTCCATACTGAGAAGGCCTCGAAAAGGCCTGCATTTTGAGATTTAGACTTCTGGCATTGAGCAGCATTACCCTTAGTTTTTTCCTTTTGTGTTCTAGGGTGGTAGGTTTAGAATTTGAGCCTTGCCTAAAAAGGCACTATGGGGTGGCAAGAGCCTTTGCCAATATCCGAATCCCAGGGTGACAGGTTGTCCAGCATGTCATCCCAGGCAGACAGACACTGGATCCCCTTTGAATGACACCAGTGTTTAAGCCAATTGTTAAAGCTGATCATCTTATCTCTGTATTGTGGCATCATTCTTGGTGAAGGTAGGATACTGCTCAAGGTCAGGGTCATACCTGTCTGGGCTACATAATCAGAGAGCTCCTCAATGTCTCTTTTCATGTAGTCCAAGACAATGACTGAATCATATTTGTACCTGCTGTTGAGAGACCTGAGTGCCAGGCAGCTTACTGTGACCTTCTCCTTACTCAGTTGTGTCTGACTATGGAGTCACCAATGACTAGTGTGTCTGGCATTGTGTTTGGCCTTAAGGGCTGTGACTGTTTGACACTCTGACTGTGAGGTCTATGTGTTGCAGGTGTTGTGTTCTGAGGTGGTGGTTGTTTGGGTGTCTGCTTTGGTGGCCTCTGCTGTTTTGGTAGATTTTTGATCAGAGCCTCCGAGTATGTCTTTGTGTGTTTATGTGTATGATTTGAGGTTGTAATGGTAATATGTGAGACTGGGTCTATAGTGTGTGTGGTAACCTTCTCCTCCTGACTGGTCTTGCCAGTCCTATGTTGAGAGAGCTCAGCCTCCAGTTTGGCCGTGTAGTTGCATCTCGCATGTATTTGTGTTTTGTGGGAGGAGGAGAGGGTTGTTACATGAGGCAATTGTAACGTTGCCTCAATATTCCCAGGTTCACCAGGTGAGCAGGAGAGGACACTAGCAACTGATCCCCCGACATGCTAGAAGGAATAGACAAAAAAACTTTAAAAAGATTCAGAAATGGGGGTTGCCTTTTGGGGTACTATCTATGACAAGAGATCAAGGTAATAAGTACTGTAGGAGCAAGTGCAGATAGAGAATAGTCTACTTGGAGTCAAGTAGAGATGATCTTTAATTATAGGATACGCTGATTAGATCAGTAGTATAGTTCGAGGAAGGTAGTTTTAAGGGAAAATTTGAAGAGTGGACTTTAGGTAGCCCGAATAGTTTAAACCTGCTTAACCGGCGCTGCCCTAGTGTGCAACAGTAGCAACTCCGCCTAAATCGGCTATCACAGCTAAAAGCGTGCTTTATAGCAGGGGCTGGAAAAGACAGGAAATGACCCAAATTGGCCAACAAACCACAAGTCACTGCCCTAAACCACTCCTCCGAGGACAAATGAAGGAGTTATGGAAATGACCCCTAGTGGCCAATAAAACTACAGTTTCAAGTCAGTAACCACCTCTCCGGGGGGCAGGGAAGCTGCTCAATGTTAGTCACTCCCACTGATAAACACAGAGACCCTCCTTCAGCCCAAGCAAAAATGGCCTCACAGAAACTTTCAAACAGTTCAGGAACAGCAAGCCTGTAACTGAACTTTTTTCACAGATGCACAGGTGAAAGCTGCCCTCTCCAAAGCAAAAAACACAGCATCTATGGGACCGGACGGTGTCCCAGGCTGTGTCTTACACGAGCACCAAGAAGAACTGAACCCTCACATTAAGTCACTGTTCAAACTTAGCCTTACTACAGGATATGTACCCAAAGAATGACGTACAGCTACAGTGGTCCCACTCCACAAAGGTGGTGCCACAACGGACCCCGGAAACTATCGCCTCATAAGCCTGACTAGTCTGGTCTGTAAATCTATGGAGCGTATTATCATGGAACTCATAAACAAAGACATTGGGATCCTCCAGACACAGGACCCTACCCAATACGGCTTTGTTAAGGGCAGATCTTGCCTCTTAAACCTAGTTGATTTCTTTGAAACAGTTACCAAAGCCATAGATGAGGGCAAGGTAGTCCACACAGCCTACCTGGACCTTGCAAAAGCCTTCGACACAATACCCCACTCAGGCATCATAAATAAGCTTACCAGCTTAAATATCAACCCCTATATCACAAGATGGGTTGCAAACTGGCTCAGAGATAGAACCCACATGGACAGAATCGCAGGTGCCATGTCTGAATCCAAACCAGTTACAAGTGGCGTCCCACAGGGCTCAGTTCTGGGACCTCTCTTGTTCAGTATATACTTCTCTGAGGTTCAGGCTAACACAGGGGGATTATGGCTGACAAAGTTCGCAGATGACTGCAAACTGGGAGCCATAATCAAATCTCCAGCTGACACAAGCATCCTCCAAAAGGGTCTCACAGAGACGGATGCTTGGTGCCAGAGCCACAACCTCAAGCTAAATGCTAAAAAGTGCATAGTCATCCCCTTTGGGGAAAACAAGGTGCCCACAAATTACCACATAGGTGGTAATCCATTAAGTACGGAAGAAATAATTAGAGATTTGGGGACCAACATAGATAGTAATCTCTCCTTTGATAATCACGTTGCCAAAGTGGTTAGAAAGACCTTCTATATAGCCCACCTTATCACGAAAGGGTTCGCATCTAGATCAAGAGAGGTCATTGTGCCCCTCTACTTGTCACTCATCAGGCCCATAATTGAATACAATGCCCCTTTTGGGATGTACCTTACCCGACACCTGCAGCAACTGGAGAGACCCCAAAAGTACCTCACCAAAAGGATCATGGGCTACAAACAGATGTCCTATGCAGCTCGACTAAAAAAACTCCAGCTCTACTCAGTTGCTTACCGCCTACTCAGAGGCGATCTATGCCTGATGTACAAAGCCATGTCAAACCCAGAATTAATGGACATGCTCCACCTCAAAAAATCCAAGTCCCTTAGAGCTACACGCTCCAGGGACCTAAACCTCAGCACAAAAATAAATAGGACATGCTGGAGGGACAGATTCATTTCCCAGAGGCTCCCCTCACTCTGGAATAGAATCCCAATTCATGTTAGACATAGCCCCTCGCTGACCCTCTTCAAGCGAAATCTGGACGCGTGGATGGGAAATCGCAAATTCACCCCTGGGATCTCTTCTGTGTCCATGCTAGACAGAGGCACAGTAAACTAATCTTAAAAGGGTACCTTCTGTGACCTACTTTACAGAGGCACAGTAGGCTAATCTAATAGGGAGGAGGAAGCCAAATACACTCTGGCTAGGCTTATAAATGCCCTAGGGCAGATAGCCTATAATCTACCTATGAACCTATGAAGTGGCAGACATGTTTTTCACCGGGCATTACTTGTACATTAATACCCTGCTGGAGAATGTTCGTTCTCCAGTCAGGGTACTGATATACAATTTGCCCATTCTCTAAATATACATAATGTATACATACACACACACAAACACACACACAAAAGTAACAGCTTTACACTACAGAAGTACAGTAAAGTTGCTAAAACAATACTAATTCCTACCTTGGCTCTCTAATTTTGTGACTCAGGTCAGTCATGAGAGCTATCAGGAGGACAGCTGTGAAATCCATTTCGGAATTAATCTTTAATTTTTCTATTTGAAAGCACCACCAGAAAGAATTTACTTAGTATCTGAGCAAAGAAATTTCTTCTTCAAAGGTTAAGTAGCCAGTATTATACTGCAGAAGATGTCTTGATAAAATACTTAAAAACCCATCAATAGACTTTTTTTTTCCTTTTTATGTTTAGGCTTCACAAGGCACAGTGATCTACATGTTTTGCCGTGTGTATCATAGGAAGATGAAGGGATCAAGTGATTTATTCATAGAAAGGCATTACACGTACAGAAATAAGGAAACTATACATGCACCTAATCGATGTGCCAGACGCATGCGTGAGTGCTCTGAGATCTGCATCATGCTACCAGTATTTATACAGAAACGAAGAATCCTTGAGAAAAGTCACCGGCATGGTAATAAAAACAGGCTGTGTGTGTAGCAACAGTGACTTCTTATTTTGCATTTCTCCTTACTAGACACTTGTATCAGCTGCAAATTAATCTGTCATCTTAAGACACTTCTCTCTCCTGTTAAAACTGAGTACATTTGAAAAAAATGAGAGTTCAAACCAACATTTTTGGAAAACTAAATGTTCTTAAGCTGTAACTGCATTTTCAAATATAATAAAACATATCCAATTTGCAAGATTGTTGACTTCTGCATTTCATACTCCTACTGTACTATGTAGGGAGAGAAAAAAGAAGATTCTACACCTACACTCTTGAGTAGGAACATAATTCTCCAATGACAAAAGTATATCTTTAAAGTTAATTTCATATATTTCAGAATTCATAAAAAAGGAGACAGCATGGCTAAGCACTTCAAGATACATACCTCTCCAGTAAAGCCATCACACTACAGCAGGTAATCAGGAGGTTTAATACTGTGAATGTAAAGTGGAACCACCACTGAAACAGAGACAGTAGTCAGACAGACTGCAGGAAAGGTAGTCTAGCAGCAAAACTTCATTTACTCTGAATCTAGACATGTCACAGGTTTACTGGAGAATTTATAAGTGAGGAAAAGATCAAGCATGTAACAAGCACAAACCTTCCTCAGTAGGAGAATGACCAACATATGTAGTACTGTAGGTAGCCCTCAGAGAAGACTAAGGTGAATATCCAGAACCCTCCCTTATGGAAAGGCAGGGAAAATATTAGTAGTCATATGCTGCTGTATGCATGAATATTTGCAAAACTAAATCTTTGCAAAGTACCAAAATGCTTAAGATCATAAACACTTACCACTTTAAAAGTGCCAAAATTAAAATAAAAATGCCCGTCAGTCCTTAGCAGAAACAATGCTCAATCATGCTACTACTGATCCAGATTACTGCTGGTTCAAGAAAGCAACAGTCAGATGATTAAAGAAAGATAAGTGGTAGATGGTTAAGTGCCATGGAGAAAGAGCAAGGAAGAAGCTAAACACCAATGACACCTAAACAAAGCTGAATGCACCAGCTGCAGTGGCATGCATAAAAGATGTCAAGAGACATGCATATGCAGCACAGTGGAATGTGTGTGTGTGTGTGTGTGTGTGTGGGGGGGGGGGGGGGCAGAAAACACAGCAGCTGAAACGTCACCAGGTTCACTGCTGTAGAGACAGAAAACCCTGACTATGATCCAGCTGGCTACAGTTTGATTATCAGTCTGGAGACCTGCTGCAGCGGGCACGGGAGGACAGGAATGATGAAGATTAGCCTTCTTGCCTCTCTCTCTGGGGGAATGGAATACAGGGGTGTGTGCACACATCTCATGGCAGGATCTCTGGTGAAGACTGGGGATCACAGGAAGGTGAAGTTTACAACTGAGCACAGGGCCACTTGAATTCTGTACCTGTGGAGGTATATAGGAACATTGTAGAGGCCCAATGCATGCCAGTCCCTTAGACACTTCAGGCATGTGCAGAGGATGCGAAGGTTTAAAAAAGAAAATCTGATCCCCAACAAAAAGATGACAGCTCCCAGTGAAGGCTTGTACAAATCTCACCTAGGGGAACAATACGGCTCTTGCTTGCAGGGAATAAGAAGGTCTACAAAGCACCAGAGGAGAAGGGCAGGGCTCAATGATAAGTAGTGGAAGTTGGCATCTAGGGGAACAAGATGCAAGTATGTTAAACAGGTCCAGCATAAAGACCCTCCACCAAATGAAAATAAACCCACAACCTACAAATAACAATAGTGATGCAGAATGATAAAGCCCTGAAAACGATCCAGGTGATCAGAGTTTTATTAGTGGCTCAGACATTCGATGGAGCTGGCAGTGGGGATTGGTATGCACATCCTTGGGTTGGGCAGGCAAGGAAAAGCAGGACACACACTGCCACCCACCCTTGAATGAAAGGTGGCAATGCAAATTCTCCTCTGGGAGGGCAGGATGTTTGGCTGACCAAGCTACCAACAGAAGGTAATCTCCGTTACAAATGTAAAAGAATGGACATCCACACAGGGAAGGTACTGTGGGTCTCCAGTGAGATTATACCACTTCTCCCTGCACTGGATGGAATTAATGCTATCACAAATGCCCTTTTTGTCAGGATGCCAGTGATGGGCACAAGAAACCCTCCTGACTACACCTTTGGATTGCTCTCACCCTTGTGGGTCTAGGGACCCTCCATCATGACAGAATAAGTTGAAATCCAGTATGAGGAGGCTTGATGGTCAGCAGGCACGTGGGCAAAAAAGTACCCAAAAAACTACAGCCAGAACATATTAAATGAAGCTCAACAGTTAATATAAGTTCAAGATGTGGCTGCCAAGCCAGTGGCATGGAAAGATAAAGCCCTGAGTATGGCTCAGGTCTCCTTGGCTCAGTCAGCAGTTCAGTCATTTCATAGCAAAGACTGGGAAGATCGGTATTAGGTGGGTGGGTCTTGAGTCCAGTCAGCCTGCTCCTTGGAATGATCTCTGCTGGAGTGTGGGAACAGAATTGCAAGGGTGTAAAGCTGATGTACGGACAATGTCAGCATGGCCACCCAGGCCAGTGATAGTGGCTCCTGCCAACTATGCGTAATGTAGCACTGCACAAACTGAAAGAGGTCACAAGTTGTCCTACAGTGACACCGGTGTCCACATCACCATCAAGGGAGGCTGATGACAGTTCTCAGATCAGAAAACCTGCAAAGCTAAAGTAAGTACAAATAGGTGAAAATCTTGAATAGATAAAGTACACATAGAAGTAGATGCATTTTCAGCAGCTACAGGGGGCGAAGATACAGAAGAATTACAGGAGATGAAGGCACAAAACAAGGAGTTTACTAAATGCCTTTGAAAACTGACATTAAGTGCTGCTCATACTGTTATATTAACTGACACTACAAAGCAAGCTTTAGTTTCTTAACAGATGTGAAACACTACACTAAGGCACTAGTAAGGCTCACACAGTGAGTGTTTCTGTATTACTTATTCTTTATTAAGGAGCAGAATGATTAAGAAATTTTAAAGGTATTCCCTCTTAAAAGCTAGTTTAGCAAACAGCAGAAGAGTACCTTTAAACAGAAAAGGAGGAAAATGAGCTAAGCCATTCATTACTGAGAATATAACGGCAAAGAAAGAACAGAAAGCAAGAGTAGGGCAATGGACAGTAAAAGGGTAAAAGTAAGGTGTGGAGGGTGATTATTTTACAAAGAAACAGCCAAAGTTAAAAAAATAAATAAATAAAATATATAAATATATATATATAAAATTGTATGCTGTACTAGTAAAAAAAGAGGCATATCTAGTTTTGGTACTACAGAAATATAATTATAATCATGGACATGGGCAAATTTATGATAACCTAGCTTTAGGGTATAAAGAAGGGACATAAGAAGCAAAGAAGGTATAGGGTGACAATGCTCATTTGAATGGGACAAAGTACAATGTGTAAAAGAACAAGATGCCTATGATGATGAAAGGAAGCCTGAGATGCAGGCCTTAAGGCTGGAGGGGAAGCTATAGTTCTCAGACCACCGCATGCAAGACAGGAGGATAATGATAGACTCAAAAGAACAATGACTGGAAAAAAAGAGGAGAATATTGAAAGGGATGACCTTAATGTTAAGAGGATGACATGGGACAAGGCTGGGGAAGTGCACACTCCTTGGGTAAGGACGAACAAGACATACAGTAGAAACAAAATGACAAATGGACTAAACAGGATAAAGGTCCAACCAAAAAGGGGAACAATTACAGCCTATTCCAAACCAAAGCAGAGAGAATGGCAACACTAGTCAGTAGTGATCATGCCACTGGGCAGGTATAACCCATTTCTGTCATAACACTAGAATGAGCTATACAAAACATAGATCTAAGATTATAAGAACTCAAAATGCCAGTCTTTTGGTGTGCACATGATTAATATGAAAGAGTAGCAGGAATTAAGAAAAGTTAGAGAGCTTCGGGCAGAATGCATTTAGGAAAGAAGAAGGAAAGCAAATCCTGCTTCAGCAAAATAAGTAAATGTGGGAAGAAGATGCAGGTTATCGTGAAAAGAGGATGGCTTGCAGAAGGATACAAAGTGGCAGACAGCATAAGAGAATGGACTATATGGGTGGTTGTAAGAGTGCAACAAAACCTACCAGGCTAGTAAACCTTTCCCAAGCTACCATTTCCTCCCCCATTCCTCAAAGCACTGCTCCCTGCTGCTTCTGTTCAGATACAGACTAAGGAATTTCTCAACCAGGCAAAAGAAAAAAAATATCACAAAGATAACACAAATACCAAATAACCATAAAGAAGAAGCCTGGGTGCTGGATACAGAATAAGAACCATAAAGAAGAAACCTAGGTGCTGGATACCAAATAAGAATCATAAAGAAGCAGCCTGGGTGCTGGATACCAAGCAAGAACCATAACGAAAAAGTCTGGGTGCTGGACACCGAATAAGAACCATAAAGAAGAAACCTGGGCGTTGGATACTGAACAAGAATGATAAAGAAGCCTCGGTGCTGGAGGGAGAGCTGTTTACTGCAGATGGCTGTCTCTCAGCACTAGTATTATGGTAGGTACCCAAAACATTCACATCTAATCGCAAAAGACCCACATGCAGCAACATTTAGGACTGTTCTCTGCTCAACGTCCTGGGTGGTACCTCTTTCGGATCACACCATGAGAGACATGAAACTAGAAATAACCAGCTCAGGTTTGACCAAGCAGCTGCAACAGGAATGTTATCCGAGGTGGTGCTGTGAATGTACACAGAGCTCTGGCAGAACATAACTTACTGGAAGACTTCAAAGAAAGGAATTGCCATATTTAGACTAGCAGAATGGAATACAAGTAGAAAGTTATCAACTCAAGTATTGTTTCAAAACTGTCTTATCTTCCTGGTCTTTTGCAAAGGATAAAGAAAGCTGAACATCTATAAGTATAGTCTTCTTTCAACATAACACACATCTGTGTTCATTCATAGAGTGCATAACAAATGTGTCTTGATTTAAGTAAGCATGAAAAAACTGACATATGGGCTGACTGACTCATGTCAGACTCAACAAACACCTTAAGTACCAAAAGGATAGGTTGGATTGAAGGGAAACTCCTACTTTATAAAAGGACAGATAAGGAGACTGAAAAGTCATAAACGCGTTGATCTTAGTTAAGGACAGGGAGTCTTACCTAGCAAGAAAGTTAGAATCTGCCACCATTAGTACTTTGATAAGGAAAGTACAGTTGTGTAAAATCTCATCATAAGAGTAGATGCCCTTCTCTTCACTGTTGTAGTATTCTTCACAGTAGGGATCTCCTGCCAAGGACAGCCCAATGTCAGGGCAGTATACCAAAGCTTTTAAACCCTACATGTGCCTTACATCACATGTATGCTCCCCGTACAGGATGTAGGGCATAAAGGTGATGTATTGGCACTGTTAACCAGAACTGAATTGGGTCAGAAGAGAGAAGTCTCCATAAGACAAAACAGACCATGTACATCCAAGAAAGACAAAACGCAGATAGAAAAAGTAGATCCTCAGCCAGAAGGGGAACTAAAGTAAAATCCAAAGAAAAAAAGGGGGCTGGAGGGAAGGAGGGAATACTGCAGCAGTGAAGAGGAGGACATCTACTGTTTTGTTAAGATTTTGCACAACTGTACTATGTCCTTCTGTATCATTGTTGTAGTATTCTTCACCTTAAGCAGAGTACAAATGGTCAAAAAAAGGATAATGAGGAGGAAGACTAGGAAGAATCCTGAACAAATCCATGCAGGATGGCTTTAGCAAAACCTACTCTGTGTCTAGAAACCATATCCAATTTATAATGCTTACTAAAGGTATCCACTAAATCCAAGTAGCAGCTTCAAGGATGGAATTTGTCAACTCCATGAAGAAAGCACCAGAAGCGGCAACACCCTAGTGCAGTAAGCTCCAAAGGAAGTATTCAGGCATTTGCCATTAAAAGAATAACAAAAAATGGCCTTAGAAATAAAGGAGGAGATAGCTTGCTTAGAAACAGCCAAAACAAACGTCCTCGGGTGAAAAGAAACAAAAAAAAAGCTGGTCAGATTTATGAATGGCCTTTGTTTTATCCAAATAATATCTGAGCTGTCTATGTAAATTCAAAGTATTCAAGACTCTCTCACTAGCAGACTGAAGAGAAGGAAAAAAGGGAGGGAGTTGAACTGCCTGATTCAAGGACCATTTTAACAACCCATAAAAGGATTAGTACAAAGGGACACACTGACTCTGCAAAAAACTAAAAAAGGAGGGATGGCCATAAGGGCCTGAAGCTCAGAAACCCTCAAGCACAAGTAAGAGCAAGTAGTAAGACAGACTTCCAGGTACAATGTTGCAGAGAAGCTGAAATTGCAGGCTCAAAAGGAGCCTGGGTCATTTTTTCTAAAACAAAATTAAGGTCCCAAGGAGGAGAAACAGACTTCCTTGGGGGCATAAGATGCAGGACGCCTTTAAGAAACTGTTTGACCTCAAAGCTAGAAGCCAAAGGAGGATTGAAGGACAAACAACAGAAACAGCTGACAAATGGACCTTTACAGAATAGGCCAAGCCAGACTGGAGCAACTCTCAAAGAGGAGAGAACCAGAAGGACACCCAATGAAAAAGGATCCTGGTTATCAGCAAAGAACAAGACAGAAAATCTCTTGCATTTGGACACACAACTTTCTGGTTACAGGTTTCCCTGCCTCCTTAAGCATGTCCTCAAAAAAAAAATGGTGACTAAAAGGAATCAAAACTCTATCACCCACAGTGTCAGTTGATGATTGGACAAATGAGGATGGATGAGTAACTCCTTGCCCTGTGTGAGGAGGTCCAACCGGTGAGGTAACTTGTGATGATTGCTCCTTGCCAGATGGATTAAGAGGGGAACCAGTGCTGACTTGGCCAAAAGGGAATCACTAACGATTTATGGGCAGTCCAGCTGAATCTTCTGCAGGACTCTTGGAAGTAGAGGAAGGGGACTGAATGCATCTGTCTTCCACGCCAGACTGCATGGCACTCAGGAAAAGAAAACAGGGAATTGCTTGTTCAGTGGGGAGGCAAGAAAATCTACCCGGGGAATATCTCACTGATGGACTACATCCAAAAACATATCTCTTGGGAAGCATCCACTCATGAGCCTGTATTTTGGACCTGCTCAAGATGTCTGCCACTAATTTTTTTTCTCAGAGGGAATATACACTGTCTGAAGAGTTAACTGATAAGTGAGAGCCAGATCCCAAGCCTGCAGAGTCAACCTGTAGAGAAGGTAAGATTTTGTGCCCACTGCTTGCTGTGTTGTCCATGTACACCTTAAGAGGGTCTGCAGGGGGCATGGGGTGAAAAACCTGAAGGGCCAGAATCAGAGCTCTCATCTCTGATGTTGAAATGGTCTTATCTCTCATGGGGGGGGGGGGGCAAAGACCTTGGCCTTTCAGATGACCACAGGAAGCCCCCAACCCCCTGAATAGGTCTTGAAAAGTAACTGGAGGCTGAAAGGGCAAGTCTGGGTTGAGGGGAAATTTGCTGAATCCACCACCTGAATTCCTGCATTAGACAAGGAAGGAGAGGCACACTGAAATCTAGAGGTTGGCAATGCTGAAGCCAAACTGACTTGAGGTACCATTGAAGACTGCATGTGCAGTCTGGCAAGCATGAGCATTGTAATAGAAGATGCTATGAATCTCAGGGCTCAAAGAAACTCTCTGGCTGGAATAGCAGGCAGAGGAAGAACAGTCTGAAAGAAAGTTGGCAAGGACAGAACTTCTGGAGGTGGAAGAGAGGCCAACATTAGCACTGTCTGAATCCTGCAACCCAAATACTCGTGGTTCCAAGGAGGAGTCAGGACAGACTTTTGAATGTTGATGGTGAACCCTACACATTGGAGGAGAAATATGGTAAACTTCAGATCCTGCAATAGGTGACTGGGAGAAGGTGCCTTAAGCAACGGGTCATCTAGATAAAGGAAAATCTGAATGCCTTGGAGCCTGCAAAAGGCAATCACAGGAGCTAGGCATTTTGTGAATACCCTTGGGGTAGCAGAGAGGCAAAAGGGCAAAGCAGAGAACTGAAAATGAGAAGAAACAGAGAAATGTAAACACTTCCTGAAAATAGGGTGAACAGGAATATGAAGGTAAAGATCCTTCAAATACAGGGACATTAGAAAAGCCTGGGGTAGAAATGCCAGGGTTTGAAGAGTAAACATCTGGAAGGCAGGACCCTTGAGAAAGGCGTTGAGCAAGGAGAGATCTAGAATAGGTCTACAAGTGCCCTCCTTTTGAGGGACCAGAATTATCCTGGAGTAAAAACCCTTTCCTAAATGAGAAGGACAGACAGGTTGAGCAGTTCCCTGTTCCAACAGAGACCCAAGAATCTCCGAGAAATGAGGAAGTTGTTCCAGAAGAGATTGGGGAATCCTTGAAAATGGAGGGAGAGACTTCCACACCAAGAAGTAGCTCTGACAGATGTTAGGCTAGAACCCAAGAATCCGACATGATGATATGTCAGTATGGAAGGCAGAGGGAGAGTCAAAGGGGCAAGGGAACCTGGCTGAGGGGTAGGGGGGGGGCAAAAAGACAAACAGAAGAGGTCTGTCAGACAAAGGAGGCTTCTGATCCCCAGCAGCCTGAGAACACTTAGCAGGAAGAGCTCACCTACCACCCTTCCTGCCTTTGGCTGCATGCGAACAAAAGCAGACCTAGTAAGATAGTTCCCCTGGAACTTGGGGATAAAAGCTTCAAAGATATGTTCACAATCATGCAAGGCTTTACCTTTTTCTTGAAGAAACAAACATCTCAGCACTAGTGGTCCCAGTGATTTTTTACTATCTAAAGAAGCATCAAGAAACTTAGCCTTAATCCCTTCAGGTAACGACTGCAGGCAAAGCCAAGAATAATGCCTCATGACAGACACAAAGGCAGCAGCTCTGGAAGATTCATCAGCAGCATCATAGCTACATTTGACAGAGTGATGAGCCATCTGAGAGGCAGAACCTAAAAGAGAGCAGAAGACTTTGCTTCATAATCCAGGAGATCAGACATGACCTGACAAGCCTGGGCAATCAAGGCCAGAGCAAAACTAGTCATGTTGGTCTCATAACTGATATCAGTTCTCTCCATTACCCTACCAACTTTAACTGAAGGCAAAAGCTTAGAAGAGGGCAAAAGTTTAAAAGGCTTGTCAAAGGAGACAGATTACAGAAGGGGCAGCATAACTTTTAAATAAGAACTGACAATCCTCAGCAACCTTATAGAACCTGTCAGGTTCCTTAGGAATAGGAGGCTGAAAATCTGGAAACTTAAGAGGCAGTGATAAAGATGTCTAACAAGGCAACCAATACAGGAGGCAGCTCAGAAAGTTTAGGAGTATCCACCTGAAGCAGCTCATAATACCTTTTTATTAAATTATCATGTATGGCATGAGCAATCTTACATTTATATAAATGAAAATAAAACTATACAGATATAATCTCAGTTGCAAACATCACATATTACAAACCATGCTGACACAACTGTAGTTGCAAAAATTTTGCATCACTTATAATATCAAGTCATTGTCAGCCATTACATAGCTCATTCAATTCCTGCCTTATTTTAAACCTTGTTCCTCCTCTGTATTTATTGATCCCACATTTCCCATTTTTCCTATGTAATTTGCCCCTACCCTTTTCTAAAGATCCCAATTCCAGTTGTTTTATCTCAGTTACTATCTTCGCTACTTCTAGTAAAGTTGGTTTCGACTTTTATTTCCATTTTCTAGTAATTGTTTTTTTTTTTGGCAGCCATCATAATTAGACTCAGCAAGGCCTTACTATGCCTAGGCAATTCTGATTCTGTATCATTTATTAATTTATTTATTGGCATTTGTTTACTGGGATAATCCACTGCATCATGTACAGCCCATTTTTGGTGGAGGGCCAGGGAGAAAAGCTCTACAAGTAAGATTGATACAGTACAGTTATAATGCAATTTAAAATATTTAAAAAAATTAAATACAAGGAATAAAACTGCAACGAACCAAAACAACGCCAGGGTATAAACTTTATTTCAAATTAAAACGATACAAGGTAAGCGCTTTCACAACATGCCGTTGCTTCTTCAGACCATTCATTTTAACTTTAAGTAGTATAAAATAAATATATACAGCAGGAGGATAAGTTTGAGAGTGGATATAACATATAATATAATGAAAAATAATGCAATAACAAGTTATTAAGATTGTACAAGTGAGGAATTAACATAAGGAACAGTAGATGAGAAACAGTATGCAGAAAACAGATAAAAAGGGAGAGGAGTAAAAATAACTAAATGGAGATTAGAGTTTGCCAAAAAGTGAAAGGACAAAGGGGGAGTGAAATAGATAGGATAGGGGAAGTGGGAGGAGAATGAGAGATAGCAGGAGTGGAATAGAGAAGGTAACTGGTTGAGAAAATGAGAAGGAAAAAAAAATAGGTTATGGGGGGAGGAGTCTGAGTACAGTTACAATGCCAGGTAGAGTGAAGGGCTTGTTTAAAGGCACTGGAATTTTTAGTAATGTGGATCATAGCTCAAAGTTACACTAATTTACTCACCCAGCATCTCTGACACAGCAGTATGCAGGGAATCTTTAAAGTCTGCAACTAATTACACTTCCAGAAAATATGTTCCCAGTTACCTCTTACTTCCCCATCATACGTCCAACATCTGCTGTCTAACTGAGGAAAAATTCTTTGGAGTCTACTTGGGGTATAAAAATAACTATGTAAAAACTTCTAAGCAAAGATCCTAAATCTTCTAGACTTTGTTGCATATTTGGGAGACATACATATATCCCCCATTGTTTCTTTGTGAATTGCTTATCAAATCTCTCTTCTCAATCCTTTCTAACCTCATATGACTGATTTTTATAGGTATCATACAATTCTGTATGTGCTCTACTAATTATTCATTTCTAAAAGGCAACTTCTATTCTAGATTCTACTAAAAAATCTACCCGTGCTGGTCTTTTATTTAGGACCCCCCTATTTCTTTCTATTTGCCTATACTCTGATATCAACTCTTGATAGAGAAGGCAATCTCTAACTCGCAGTCTAAATAACTTCTTGGTGTCTTCCCATTCTATTACCTTTCCCTCTCTAGTTATTTTCTCCCAATTCATTGGTTCCTTTCCCAGTCTTCTCCAACAAATTCCAGTCCCCTCTTGCCTATTGCATTCCTAACTGCAATCATTCCTATCGCCAGAATCTCCTTTCTCCATTCCCCTGTTGGCTTAGTTCTTATAATAATTCTTGCTACTTTATAAATATAATATTCTGTAGGTTATTCTCCTTAAAGGTCTGCATCAAAAATCCTGGTTTCTCCTTGTTGTTTGAGCTTCCCCCCTGTTTCATCATCATCTCTTTCCACTTTGAATTACAGTTTTCTGCTTGTGCTATGTATAGGAGTCTTAACTATGTTGCTCTGAAATGCCCCTTCAAATGAGGTAATCCCAATCCGTCCTGTTCTATTGGAAGAATAAACTTATCACAATTGACTCTTGCAGTCTTCCCCTCCCAGATAAAATCCTTCAGCTCTTTATTAATTGCTATCCAAAACTTATCCAGTTGATAAAAATATGCCTGACTTGAGTACAAGACTAAAGGGACTAAAAACATTTTACCTGCTTGTATCTTACCATTGATATCCATATAATATAAATTCCATTTTCTCAGTTTTTGTATTATCTTCTGTTTAATCTCTTCCCACATATCCATAGCTGTCACATTAAACACTTCATTTCATCATGCCCCCATAAGCATTGATATTGTTGAACCAATTTGTTTGTGGGCACAATTTACTGCTATTGCCTTTGTTTTAGCTTCATTCATTTTGTATCTTGAAAAGATATAAACTTGTCTCAATACGTTCCCCAGCACTGTAATGTCCTTTTCTGGTTTTGTCAGGTATAAAATAATGTCATCTGCAAATAGAGCCAGCTATTCTTGACTACCATACCAAGTATATCCTTGAATTTCTGAGTCCCTTATTATCTTTGCCAATGCTTCTAAGTATAATGCAAATAACAGGGAGAGAGGACACCCCTGCCTGGTTCCTCTGCTCAAGCAGAAGTTTAAAGAGGACCCACTCACTTTAATTTTTGCCTCTGATCCCTCATATATCCTCCTAGTCAACCTTATAATTTTATCAGGGAATGCAAGTGCTTCCACTGTTCTGCTCATAAAGACCCAGCGTACTCTGTCAAATGCTTTCTCTACATCAAGACCCACCAATAACAATGGTATTTTCTTACATTCTGCTTCACTCTGGATCATCAGTGTTCTGTTAAGGTTGTCAAATGTCTACCTCACATACACAAAACCACACTGATATATATCTGTCAATTTTGGCATCACTTTTGCTGTTTTCTAGCCATTACATATGTAAAACTTTATAAACATGGTTTAGTATTGAAACAGGCCTGCATGAAGCTGGATCTTATGGATCTTTACCCTCTTTAGGTATTACAGCTACCACCGCTTTCTACCAGGATGATGGTAGTTCTCCTCCTCTTAAAAATATTGTTAAACAGAACCTTCCAGATCATTAACATTTTTCCCTTCTATCTGCCAAACTTCCACAGAAATACCATCTGTTCTTGGAGACTTTACTGTAGATTGGTTAAACATCATCATTTTTATCTAATCTCCTCCTATCCCAAGTGTTAGTAATTCAGCCTCCTCGACCTCTAACCCCGGCATATTTAATTCTTCCATAAACACTTCTATTTGTACCTTTTCTTGATTTCCACATTTCTCTGCTTTATACAGACTTTCAAAGAATTTACAAAATATTTCTAATACTTCTGCAGGATCTCTTGTTATAGGCTTCTTAAGCTTGGTGACAGCCCTTTCTACTTTCTGGTGCCTGAGTCGTTGTGCTAAAAGTTATTGTGCTCTAGAGTTATAAAAAAAAAAAAAAGTTGCTTAACAGCAATCTTTCTAAGCTCATGCATATTATCGTGGTAATCCCTTATTTTCTGTTTTGCATTCTAGAGTTGTTCCCCTTCCTGTTCTGTGAGATTCCCCCTAATTTGCAATACTTTAACATTTGTCAGTCCCTCTACATAATTCTTGATACTTCCTAACCATATCTCCCTTTCTTTTATTTCTACCCTATTTTTAAACTCACCTGTCATTTTATTCCACTCCCTAGCTATATTTTCAGAAAAAAATTCTATCTTCTCTAATAGTCCTGAATAATCTCCAGTACCTATTACTTAAACCCCCCTCTTTTCAACAGATAGGCAGGAAAACACAGCTGTCTCATTTTTAATTCATTACCCGGTGTTTTTACTTTAGTTATTATTGGCGCATGATCTGAAAGACTTATTGGGTGCATATCAATTAAATGCACATTTCTGTGAAATGTAAATTCTGTGTAGCCTAGCCCAGTTTTTGTATCTTGGGGAATAATATGCAAATTCACTCTGACCTCCTAGTAGTGAATGTACATCTTCCATGCCAAATATTTTCATAAATGTCTTTAAAAATCTACCCTCCTTTGTTATATTTTCCTTTCTGGGCCCCCCTGGCACATCTTTACCTTTGCAAATCAAATTCCAGTCCCCACCTATAAAGTAATATTCCTTACTGAAAGCTGGTTATTTCTCCCATAATTTTCTCAAGCTCCACTATAGCAGTTTTCAGTGGAATATAAATACAAGCCAGTGTAATCTCCTCCCTTGCCAGTAGCCCCTTAGTACTACAAATCTACCATTATTGTCTTTTTTATCCTCTTCTATTACTATTGGAGCTTCTCTTGAAATTAGCATAAGTACTCTTCGCTTCCTTTGCCCCATGTATTCCACTAAATAACCATCCGGAAAAGCTTTCTTTATCAAATGTACTTGTCCATTTCTTTCCAAGTGCATCACCTGTAGCAAAGCTATTTGCACTCTACATTTTTTAAACATAGTTCACCACTCTCTTTTTTTGCATTTATCTGTGAGACCATTAATGTTTAAAGACATTACAGAAATAGTACAGTTGTGTACACTTACCATAAATGTAGATGCTCGAGTGTATTCACCGTTGCAGTCATTACATTTGGGTTATCTGCCTGCAGGTAGACCTCAGCTGGCCTGATTATCAAAGTCTTGGGTCCTGCGTTGGATGCTGTCTCTTCTTCCATGATGTCAGGTCGTCAGGGGTATAAAGTATGCAGCCAATGCCATTACATCAGTTTTTCTCGCCCCACATGTCAGGTGCCCCCGTAATTGGAAGCAATTATATATAAGGTTACACCTCCAACAAAAAACAAATACACCAGAAAGCTGAAATACACAATCAAGAAGCAAGGTATAGCCAAGAGAAGTCAGGGGGCTGGAGGTAGGGTAACCAGGACTGCGACAGTGAATACACTCGAACATCTACATTTATGGTAAGTGTACACAACTGTACTATGTTCTTCGTGTTTCACTGTTGCAGTCATTACATTTGGGTAGATTCCCAAAGCTAAGGAAGGGAGGAGGAAGTTAGAGAGCATTAGGACCAGCTACTAAGCCCTGCAAAACTGCAGTGGCAAAACCAGTTCTGGATTTAGAAAAAATAGGCAAGTGGTAATGCTTGGTGAAGGTATGTACAGAGCTCCAGGTAGCAGCTTCTAGGATGTCCCTGGTAGGGACGCCTCTGAGAAAGGCTGTACAGGTAGATGCAGCCCTAGTGGAATGTGATCTTATCCCCTGTGGGGCAGGTTTTCTATGGTGCTTATAGCAGAAATGAATGCAATAGCCTATCCACTTAGAAATGCTTTACTTTGAAATGGCCTTCCCCTCTGCCCCTGCAGCAAAGGCAACTAGCAGCTATTCAGTTTTTCTGAGAGGCTTAGTCCTGTCCAAATAAAATCTAAGTTGTCTGTGCACGTCCAAAGAGTGCAGTATTCATTCTCCTTTGTTCTGTGGATTACGAAAAAAGGTAGGCAAATGAATGGACTGATTAAGGGCCACACTGGATACCACCTTGGGCATAAAGGAAAGATTGGACCTGAGGGACACCCTGTCAGCATGGAAGATGATGAAGGGCTCCACTGCCATGACGGCCTGTAATTCAGACACTCTTCTTGCTGAAGTGATGGCTAGAATGAAGGAAGTTTTCCAATAAAGGAATTTCAACTCTGCAGTTGCAGCTGCCTCAAAAGAAGGTAGAGTGAGCTTTTCCAATACAAAGTTAAGGTCCCAGGCTGGAGTAGGGGCTCTCCTGGATGGTCTTAAATTTTTGGTCCCTCTGAGGAATTGTTTCAGCAGGGGGTGAGAGAAGACGGGTGGCTCAGTATTATAATGTGCTGAAATGGCTGAGGCATGAATTTTAATTGATGAGAAGGAAAGGCCCTTGTGGAGCATCTCTGTTGAGTATTGAAGCATATGCGGTAAGCTGGGCACTATTGTGCCCATCCCTTGAGTCTGGCTCCAGGAACAGCATCTTTTCCACTTTTCAGCATAGGATTTTCTAGCATTAGGCCTCCTTTCTTCCAGAATGACATCAAGCACCTGCTTACTGAGGGATGCCATTGGAGAGCTCAGGGAATTAGCCAGGCTGCAAGGTTCAGGGTTTGAAGCTGGGGGTGCAGAATCTGGCCCTCCTGCTGGGACAGCAGGGAAGGGGTCTGAGGCAGGTGCCATGGTTTCAGCAGTGACATACTGTGCAAGAGGGGGTACCAGTGCTGGCGTGGCCAGTCTGGTGCAATCAGTACTGTCCTTGGTTTGTTTTGTTTGATCTTTAGCAGAACGTTCGAGAGGAGAGGCAGAGGGGGAAAGGCATAAACTGAGAGGCTTTCCTAGGTGAAGGACAGGGCATCCACTTTCCAAGCTTGACTGTGGGAAGTCCTTGTGCAGAATTTGTCCAATTGGTAGTTCTGAGGGGAGGCAAACAGGTCTATCTCTGGGTTCTCCCATTTGTTTCTCAAGATGTTGAAGATCTTTGATTCCAATTTCCACTCGTGTGGGTCCATAAGATTTCTGTTTAGGTTGTCTGCCAGTGAATTTAGCTTGCCTGGCAGGAATTGAGCTTCTAGGTGCACTTGGTAGCTCAAGGCTGTGTTCCACAGGGCCATGGCTAGTCTGCAGAGAGGATACGAGTGGGTTCCCCCCTGCTTGTTTATGTACCACATAACAGTGGTGTTGTCTGTCTTTACCAATAATTGTCCTGGAAGAATGTGGTCCTTGAAGGCTGTCAGGGAATTCTGTACAGCCAACATTTTTTGGTTGATATGCAGGTGCATCTAACGCAGGTTCCATCTGCCCTGAATGCACTGCCCTGCCAAGTGAGCCCCCCATGCATAGTCTGATGCATCTGTTGTTAGGGTTTGGGCGGCAAGGGATAGAGTGAATGGCAGTCCCTTGTTGTGGTAGCAGGCCTCTGCCCACCAAAGGAACTCTGTCTTTATACAAGGAATGATAGGAATCATTGATTCCAGGTCCTGAGAATGTTGACACCATAGGCTTTTTAGATACCATTGTAGTTTCCTCATATGCAGTCTTGCATATGGAATTAGTAGAATACAAGAGGCCATGAACCCCAGGGCTTGAAGGATTTCCTTGCAGACAGCTGGTTCTTTGTAGCCAGTAGTTTGAAGTAGGCCGTCAAATAAACTTGTTTCTCTGGCGTGAGGTAAGCTATATGGGAAGTTGTGTTCAAGCTTGCTCCCAGGAATACAATTTGCTGGCAGGGTACTAGATGATATTTCTTTTCATTTATGGTGTATCCCAGTGAGGTTAGAAGTTTCTTTACAAATGCCAGATGATTTAGTAGCATGTCCTGGCTTTCTGCCTGAATTAAACAAACGTCCAGGTATGGATATATTTGAAAATTTCTTTGCCTGCAAAATGCAATGACTGGAGCTAGGCACTTTGTGAATACCCTGAGTGCAGTAGATAAGCCAAAGGGAAGTGCAGAGAACTGCTCTGAAGTGTAGGTATTTCCTGCAAGATTCCCTTATTGGAATGTGCAGGTAAGCTTCCTTTAAGTCTAAGGTTGCCAACCAGGCATCTTTGCCTAGCATAGGAAGCAGCTGATGAAGTGTTAGCATTTTGAATTTTGGGATTACCAAAAAGGTGTTTAGAATAGAGAGGTCCAGGATAGGATGCCAGGAGCTGTCTTTTCTGGGTACCAGGAAAAGTCTTGAGTAAAAACATTGGCCTCTTTCTTCTGCTGGAACAGGATGAATAGCCCTGATACTTAGAAGAGACAGAACCTGCTGTTGAGCCTCTGCCCACTGATTTGGGGGTAGGTCTGGCCAACCGTTTGTAGTTGGTAAGGTGTGGAATTGGAATCTGTATCCTTGGGAAACTATATTTAAACCCATTTGTCCTGGGTAATAAGTTCCCAGTTTTTTTGCATGCAGGGCGATCTTTCCCCCTAAGGGAGCAGGCAGTTGAGCAGGACTTGGAAGGTTTAAGGTTAAGCCATTGTGACAGTTTTCCATAGGAGGGTGTCTTACTACTTCCAGCTTTGGAAGTGGAAGCCCCCCAACTGCTTAAGCCTGTGAGTACCTTGAGATTGTAGCCTAGGTGGTCTGCTGTTCCTGGGTTTGGACTGAGAAGCCCTGGAAGAGACAGGAAAGGACCAAGTCTTCAAGGGCCAATGCCTACTGAATCTGGGAGGCTGTACTTGCAGGAAATCTTTAACAGTTTGCATAGATTTAGCTTTTCCCTCCATCTTTTTAAGGACAACTTCTGCTTTGTTGCCAAACAGGCGGTCTTGGTTTAAGGGAGCATCCAGTAATTTAGCTTTAACATGATCTGGCAAATTTTGCTCCTTAAGCCAAGCATACCTTCTAAGAACAGACCCAGTGACAGCAGCCCTGCAAGATGCTTCTAAAGAGTCAAAACCACATTGCAAAGTATGTTTACCAACTTGTTCAGCAGAATGCATTAAATCTTGTAATTCTTTATTTTCAGCACAGTCAGGAATCAACATCATTTTCTGTTTAAGTAGTCCCATAATATTCTGCTGATACTTTAACATATGAAACTGGCAGTTTAAGGCCCTAATGGCCAAAGTAGCAGAAGTGTATACCTTCTTACCCCATCTGTCCAAGGCCCTGGAATCTAAGAGGGGGTAGGGTTTTTGGCAGTGATAGCCTTAATGTCTTTAGGTCCCTGGGAAATGGTCTCTGGGTCCGCAGTAGGATTCTTGAAGAGTAACTTGTGAGAATCAGGTACGCTGTAATACCTGTCAGGTTTCCTGTGTTGAGGTAGGAGTAAGAACTCCCTAAGCCGCTTTTTGGAGTCAGAGTAATCCTGGCTTTCCCAGCGGAAATGCTCCCTAAGAGCGTGCAAGGTTTCACCAAAAGAAAAAACTTCTGGAGGGAAAGCAGAGGGAATGGAGTCCTCTGCATCAGAATCCTCATAGGTAGATAAGGGCAAATCCTGATAATCAGAAAAAACAGAAACTTCAGAATCCTGATCAGAAGAATCAGAAGGAAAATCAGTTCTAGGTCTCTTAGAAGGAGAAGGCTGGCTTCCCCTAATTAAAGTAATAAGGTCTTCAGCCATTCTTATCATTTGTTTTTTAGGCATATGGGCCTGACCACGAGGTTTGGACGTCGGTTTTCTAGGCATGGGTCGAGTTATAGGCCTTGAAGAAAAAGATGGCGCTGGTTTGAAATGCAAGTCTGTAGGCTTGAATACACCCTCAGAAGCCGGTGCCTACACAGTGGATAAGGACCCATCCAAGGTAGAGACATCCGCAGGTTCCATGGTTGAAGAAGCATCTCGCGGCATACCAGACTCCGAATGGGTCTCAGTAGAGGCCTGCGAATCTGAAGTAGTGGGTATCAGGGTCTGGAAATGCACCTCACTGAGTACCAGTGAACTGGCGGACTAGCTTAACGGAAGTGTCATTGGCAGCTTTGGACCTATGCGGTCTGTCTTTATCCTTACGTTTTTTCAGAATGTTGGTAGTCGGATGGCTTACCAAAGCCATTTCTGGATAATTAAACCGAGTACCAAAATAGTTTGATGCAAAAATGAACTCACGAATAATTTGAGGATTGAATAAGGCACAAAACCGAAAGCGAGGGATGTCGTGGTCTGGGCCTAAGCAAGGAATGCAGTACGAATTAAAATCTTTATTGCTTTCCACAGGTAATACAATTGTTAACTTTTACGGACATCAGTATAGAGCAAGAAAAAGGATCCCCAATGCGGTACATAGCTTTTTTGAAGACTTCAGTTCTGAAACTCGAAAACAAAAATTTCAGGATTCGGCTGACCAGCACTTGCGAACTGCTTCTGCTTCGGGCACTGCGCAGCAAGAAAGACTGATATAATGGTGTCGGCTGCATGCTTTATACCCCTGACGACCTGACGTCATGGAAGAAGAGACAGCATCCGTTGCAGTACCCAAGACTTTGATAATAAAGTCGTCTGAGGGCTACCTGCAGGCAGATAACCTAAATGTAATAACTGCAACAGTGAAACACGAAGAACATCATCATATTCTTGAGAGATTATTAATCCCACCTTTTATGTGTAAAAGCTTTTTTGTTAAATGTCTAGTTTCAGCTTTTGTGTTGTATGCATGTACTGTCTATCAGGTGAATCTTGTATACATTTGTTTCTTGTCCATTTTAGCCTATGTCAAAAACTCTCTAAACCCTTTGTTCATAACCTTTTCTCAAAAATCAGATATGAACAAAGACATTTCCTGATGTAAACCATATTCTAAATGGAAAGAGTTGTCACCCCGAACACTTAATTGAGTCTTTACCTTATAGCGAATTCCAAAGAATATTCAGACTTAATAGTAATGAATCCACTTTATGGGAAGATTTAAAGCTTACCTGTGCTCAATTTTTGAGCAAAGGATATGAACAAAGGGTTTTAGAGGGAGCCCTGGAAAAATTAATTAGGCCAACTCAATTTCAGGATGGTAATAAGTTCAAAATACAACAGTATAACAGAAGAGATAGGCAGCAGAATAATATTAAGAACAAGAGACAGATATATTTTGTTACTACATTTAATGTAAAGGCAAAAGATGTATTTAGTATAGTGAGATATTACTGGGAATTCTTATTAAAAGATCATAAACTTAAGGATATGTTGCCATGCACGCAATCACTTTCCTTAAAAAGAGGTAGGATCATTAAAGATATATTAGTTCACAGTCGTTTTGAATGTCCTAAGGAAAATCTGTGTACTACTGTGAGAAAAACAGGTATGAAGCCATGTGGCAGATGTTCTATCTGCCATTTTGTTGTACCATATTTTGATAAGATAAATGGGATTACTTTGAGTCCTAGATTAAGTGTTAGCTGTAATACTAAGGGAGTAGTATATGCATTAAAGTGCTCCTGTAACCTGTTCTATATTGGTGAAACTAAAAGGTTGTTTAGGACAAGGTTGCAGGAGCACTTGAGATATAAAAAATAGGAAAGTGGAAAGTCCCATGGCACAACATTATATGTCATTCCATAATGGAAACAATGAGTGTTTAAGGGCTACAATATTGGAAGTTGGAAAGGATGGGATGATATGCAAGTCAAAATTAGACTTCTATATATACAAAGAAACTGTTTGTATATTAAAATTTGAAACACTGTCACCTAATGGGTTAAACACAGAGTGGAATTGGAGGGTGTTTCCCTAATTAGAATTTTTAATTGGTGTTAATTTGTGTTCTATATAAGCATAATGCTGGATGTAATGTTTTATCTCTTGAAGGCTGGTTAGCCGAGGCACTAAGTTCGATTAAAGCATTTTTCTATTGTGGTCTGCTGTTCCTTCTTATTTGTGGTATTGCTTTTACTTGCTTATACTTCATTGTTTATATAGCCTAGAAGAAGCATCTGCTGCATCATAACTACACATAATGGAATGGTGAGCCACCTGGGACAAAGTCCCTAACAGAGAAAGAGCAGAAGTCTTTCCCTTCAAAGCCTGGGAGATCAGAGAATACCTGACAGGCCTGGGAAAGAAGAGCCAAAATGTATCTGGACATATGGGTCTGAATCTGAAAACTGACCACCCTAAAAGCCAAGGTAGCAGAGGTATAAACCTTCTTATCTAACCTTTAAATAGTTCTGCAGTCTTTAGCAGAGGGAAGTAGCTTAATAGAAGGCAGTGACTGAGATGGCTTGTCAGATGCCACAGACACCACAGAAGGACACCTATATACAAGTTTACAGTCCTCAGACACCCTCTAAAACCTATTGGATTTCTTTGGGGCAGGGATCTTTGAATCAGGAGCCTTAGATGCAGTAGAAAAAGCATCTAACAAAACAGTTACACAGGAGGAACAGCAGATGTTCTATGAGAGTCCATTTGCACGAGCTCATAATACCTCTTTTGTACCTCAGAAACTTGGTCATTTAAAAAACTCCATCATTCTGGAGATTGTGTCACCAAAAGAAATTTCCTCAAAAGGAGTGTCACGACTAGTAGATTCCTGCTCCTCAGACCCATAGTCTAAAGGAGAGGGAATCTAAGATAAATAAGCAAGGGATTCCTCATCTGAAACCACCTGCTCCTCAGCAGAATCCGGTTCTCTGGGTCTTTTGAGGGGAGTGGAAGATCAAGGTGGAACTGCAGCAGAGACTCCATGTGGAGGTTTCAAAGCTATCAAAGCATTAAACAACCCTTGAGTGCAATCCCATTCACTCTGTGGGTCCTTAGGAGCTGGAGAAATACGCTTAGTGTTTTGCTTTTTTCTTCAAGGAGAAGACTTAATACATTCCAACCCTGATCAGCATTCAATAACAGTAGTCAGAACTTCCTCCCTGACCAAAATCTGAGGAACACCCATAGACCCCTCAGAAATAATCAGCAGCAGTTCCCACTAAATGTCTAAAGCAGACGTCTGCAAGGCCTTCAAGAACGTGCGTAAGGCTGAATCCACATCAGCCTCTGAAACGGTCATGGCAGAAGAATCCAATGGCAGAGCTGGGTGATCCTCCAGGCTTTCACTTGCCTCAGGAGAGCTGTCTGGTGGAGACTGCACAACAAAAGAATCAGAGCTAGACTTCTTGGCCTTCTTCACAGATGGCTGTCCCTTGGAGCGGGTAGTTCCTTCCATCATGTCTTTAGCTAAAAGTTTAACATGTTTACAAGGCCAAAGAAGAAAGCTGGCTATGGAATCTGTTAGGAAGAAAGGCCTGACAAATTGAACAGGATGTATGGTCATGGGAAGTGCAGAGACAAAAAAAGTACACTTGTGACAATCTTTATGTGGAATTTGTCTCCCACGCTGGAATTTACTCTTCTTGGATGACATGAAAACTCAAAAGCAACTATACAAAAGAAAAAGATAAGATAAAAAAAAAACGAATGGGGCACAATCTGAAACTTCTTGGTGAACCAGCAACAGAACAGGCATTCAGACTAATGATCAAGAGATGGTGTTTGGACTAGCACCAAAGAAGTTCTGAGGATGGTACATCCAGACATCAACTTTATGCCCTATGCTACATGAGGAGCATATGTGTGACATACAGCATACCTTAAAGCAACTAAAAGGCGTTGGTATACTGGTTATATATCGGGCCGCCGTTGGCAGGAGATCCCTACTGTAATGGATATTTCAACAGTGAAATGGGAAAGACATTTGATAATACTGCTGACAGTCTCCTTTCTATTCTTTTATTTCAATAAATGGCAACTAAGATGCGAGTCAAGACTGGATTTTCAGCAAGAGCTTTGTTTTTTTATATATGTAATTAATTTTTTTAATTAGCCACATCTCTTGAGATGAGGAGCCTCTTTTCACTGTTGTCCTTGGTGTAAAAAAAGGAAAAATGCAATCAGTCTTTAATTTCTAAACTTACAGCTAAGCTTATTAAAATGTACCACAAACACAGCAAACTTTTAAACTGGATAACAATTTAGGCAAAATCATCAGTACAAATATCAGAACAGATTACAAGCAAATCATCCCAGAATACTATAATGCCTGAAGCTCAGAAATTGATACAAGAAGCCTTATGGTACAGGCAAGCCTCATCTGTGGGTGCAAAACAAACAATAAATTACAAATGTACAGCGACTGATAAGAAAAAGAATTTCAGTCAGAAGGTTTACTGTCAGTTAAATGGTTTGAAAAAAATAGGAGATCCTTCTAATTAGTCCAATTGATAACTAACAGTATCTCATTCAGGTCAAAAGAAATTAACATTCCTCTATTCTCAGCCCTGATCAGAACAATTATAGAATATAATGACCTTTGTAGTATGTATCTACCCAGCTAGAAAACCTCCTGAGGTCCCCAATTCAAACCTAAAATGTGTGCATCATATTCTTCAAGCCTTTAAAAAAAGTACCAAAAACTTAGTACACTTTATCGAGCTAGTCTACATCTCGCAAAATCTGCTAGGAAATCTTCATCCCATTTTCTCCCATCATTTCTTTATGCAACCCCCATTCTTACTAACCTGCACTCTACATATATGAAGAGCTGGATGCTATAACAAAGATAGCTATATTTGCAACTAAACTTCCATTCAGAACAAATCATTGTGTTGACCTTAAACAATTACGCTGCACTGAGCTTTCACAATATTTCTCCTACATGCAACTCTTTACTGCATACAAACATCCTAATTTATAATCACAAAAACTGTCCTTCATTAAACAACATTCTCCAGAACTACTCGCCTACAAAGGATCTGCACTCCCCAGTTTCTATTAAGTTTAAAATCATAGACATAACTCACTTTATTCAAGTGATGTCACTAAACTGTGGGACAACATACTGACTGAAAAATAACAACCAGAAAAACTAAAACCCTTTAACGCCATACTCAAACAATACCTGTCCAACTCTTGGTTGTGCTCCTGTTCTGCACCTGGATAATTTTACCACATCATCACTGTAACTGCATATTCTTAAAACTATTTTCTTTTCTACTTGTACATAACTGACATGTGAAGGTCTGCCACCTATCTTTGTATATATCATATGTATGCAATTTATTTTCTTTCTTTTGTCCATGCCTATGTATGTTTTTAGAAACTTTTTGCATTTCCTCAAAACCCACTTTGAGAAAATTAAAAATTGTAACCACACACTATGTTTCTAATGTTATCTCTTTTAATACGTAAATATTTATCTTTCTAATGTTTTCTCTTTTAATATATAAACATGGAGCTTTTCTCCCTGGGCTTCTGCTGAAAAGGGATTTTGCTTAGTTGGACTATCCCGGACAACAAATGGAAACAAATGTATAACTATACTCTCCTTTACAGACTCCTGTGTAGTGAGATTTATGTCTATCATTCAAAGATGCAACTAGGCTAATGATCGTTAGGAAACTTATAAGCCTAGTTGTGCAACCCAAATGTGACCCACAATTTTGATTTATATAGTGAGTGATTTACTGAATGCCTTTGTCCATCAGACATAGGCATCAGACCGAGGAGAATTTCTGATCACCCATCCATTGGTTCAAGTTACACTTAAATAGGGTTAAGGAGGAACTTCTGCTTCACATGTATGGGAAGCCTGTTCCAGAGAATGGGAAATTCCTGGGAAACATATCTACCTCCTCAACATGCCCTATTTATGGCACAAGCAAAAGTTAGGAGTTTTAATCTTGTAGTGCTGATGCAGTTTGTTTTGCAGATGTATAAAAAGTGCATTAAAACCAGAATCTAGGGATCCCTTGCAACTCTAGGCTAAGATCACTTCTCACAAGTCTGTATGATACTGAGTAGAGAGACATGGCTTTAAGGCGATCAGTGTAGGGCACTGTGTTTACTCCCTGTAATCCTTTTGTAAGGCACCTTTGTAGACATTCTAGTTGCTGTACATGTTTGGTCAGGTACATACCAAAAGTGGCATTACTCTATTCTTGTGGCACAAAACTTGTTTTAAGGCTAAGGTTAAATAGTGATTCCAGGGGTCCTGGTAAGTTGATTTTAGACAGTTCAGGAAGCATCCTGGAATATTACTGGGGCCCACTGTAGCTGTGTTCTTTGCTTTATGAAGCACAGCCACTACGTGCCCCCTAGTTATAGTTGGAGGGGTTATATTTGAGGGTATTTCTTGGTGTAGAGACACTCCACTAACAGGTTCACAATATCGTCAGACTTGGTAAATGTGGCACCATTAACCACCAGTTCAGCACATTGCTGTGTGCTACCCTTGAGGTTTCTGACATAGCTGAAGAAGGTCTTATTGTTATCTTTCACCTGGGAGACTATCTTAATCTCAAGGTTGGCTTTGTTTGACCTAATTAGCCTTCTTAGTTGCCTATTTAGTTTGATGACATAATTTTTATCTTTTTGGGCATTACCCTTACTGATTTTTGCATTTTTTTCCCTTTTGTTGTATATCCTGTTTAATTTGGGATGTCACCAGGGTGGTTTGTTTCTGGGGCTAGCTCTGGTAGGTACAACAGCATCTATGCAGTCACTGACATGGTTGTACAGAGTTTCTCAGAGCTTTTCAGCAAAGGCTGTAGTGTTCTCAGTGTTTAGAAGGACTCTGAATTTTGACAAACCATCAGTTAATAAAAGTAGTTTGCCTTGGAATAGTTTATGTTACTGGTTTTACTGGGGTTACAGAGGTGATTTTGATTTTGGAGACCGCTTTATGTTTGGACCTTACCATGAAGGACAAGATATGGTGGGGGGGGGGGGGTGCAGCATTCCCCTATATTGGTCAGTTTGAGGTCCAGTATTTTGGAGCCTCTAGTAAGCATATTCATTATTTGGTCAAGGGTGGCTGTATGTACAAACTCCAGTAATTTCTGTATTTGTATATTCAAGGCCATATAGGACTCACAGTTTATAAAGGAGTAATTAAAGTCTCCTATGTGTAGAGTGTTAGGCTGGATGGTGTCCCCAGCAGGTCCAAGAAGGCATTGTGGGTTTCTAGGTACATGAGGAGGACCTATAGCTTGCTAGGATACGGTACAGGAATTTGTCTATGGTGATCGGCATTTGGAGAAATTACAGCATGTCATCCTGTTTGACCGACCTACAGGTATACTAGCAACTTACATATATCAAGACACCTCTACCTTTAGCCCTTATCTGTGCAGCTACTAGTCTAAAAAGTGTGGAAGACACTGAAACCCTGCACTTCTGGGGTAGTCTCTGATGCTTGAAACCATGTCTTGGTAACTGCACAGATGTCTATATTCTCGAGCATGAGGAGAGCCTGGTGAGAAGTGTAGTTTTTTTTTTTTTTTTTAAGGCTTCTGGCATTGAATAGTAACACCTTGTGGTTCTTTTGAGTTGAATTTGCTATGTTGATAGGTTTGTCAATTTGGCATTGAACATTCAGTGCTGTTAATGCCCAAATACTGCTTGATCTCCCACACCACAACAAAACAAATGGCTCTACAAAGCAAAGAGGGATAAAGCCCTAACTGTGGGATCTGGCGACTGGGAAAGGAGGGGCCACTATACCAGGTATGTTAAAATTACAGGCTACCACCCTACAAAAGGGATCTTTTCCAGCAGTGGTTAGAAATCTTTAAGGTAGCGCCATCTGCCATCATCAGTTTAAAACAAGGATTATTATTATTTTTATAGGGTATATCATAGAGGCAGGACTTTCTGCTACAGTGGTTATATAATTTAACTGCATTACCTTTGACAATAGTTAATCCAATCCAAGTAAAGCGAAATCTGTATCTGCAAAGTGCTACAAGCTTGCATCTGTTTTAGGCCTCATTCCACCCTTTGTATACCCTTACAATTTTCTTTCAGTTGCTAACAGAAAGCATACCCTTTATATAGGCACAATCAAGCTAGCACAATTAAAATAATTAAAAGCAATTAAGAATAAAAGTCACAGAGACCTCCAGAGTACATATATATACAATTATGTCTGTGTGAATCCACACATCAGAAACCTAATGTTTCAAGCATCTAGATTTTAGAAAAGTTTTTCCTATACAGAATGTGAAACAAACTTTGCAGAAACAAAAATAAACCATGTTCCTAGTTCTGCAATCAGCATAATATTTAAAATCAATATTGTGCGGACTGATTTTAAATATTAATTTTAAATATTTTAAATATTATATTGATTTTAAATATTATGCTGATTGCTAACACAGAAGGCCTCTGGCTAACGAAGTTCGTAGATGACTGCAAACTAGGAGCCATAGTCAAGTCCCCAAATGATGTGGACATCCTACAGAAGGGCCTCACTGAGACAGATGCCTGGTGTCACAGCCATGGCCTCAAGCTCAATGCCAAAAAGTGCAGTGTCATCCCCTTTGGTAAAAACTCTGTACCCATGAACTACCACATAGGCAGCAATCTACTTAACACCAAATGCGTGATAAGAGACCTTGGGACCCAGGTGGACAGTAGTCTCTCCTTTGATAGTCACATCGCCATAGTAGTCAAGAAGTTCTTCTACGTGGCACACCTTATCATAAAAGGGTTCTCATCCAGGAAAAAAGAGGTCATTGTTCCCCTCTACTCGTCACTCATTAGACCCATTATAGAGTACAATGCCCCTTTTGGAATGTACCTCACAAGACATCTGCAGCAGCTGGAAAGGCCACAGAAGTACCCCACAAAGAGGATTACTGGCCTCAAACAAATGCCCTACACTAACCGCCTCAAAAAACTCCAGCTTTACTCCATAGCATATCGCCTACTCCGAGGTGATCTCTGCCTAACATATAAAGCTATGTCAAACCCAGAGCTGTTGGACATGCTACACCTAAAGAAATCCCAATCCCTCCGAGCTACATGCTCTAGAGACCTAAACCTTGTCACCACAATAAACAGGTTCTTGATGAAATCTTGATGAGTGGATGGGAAATAGGAAATACACCCTGGGGATCACTTCTGTGTCTCTGCTGGACAGTGGCACAGGAAAATAACTTTCTTGGGTGGCGTAAGCTATGGAACCTTGCTGGCTAGGCTTATGTAGGCCCTTGGGCCGATAGCCTAGTACCTACCTATGAACCTATGAATGTTGAAGGATAGAATCCTTGAACATCACAGGGACATGCGTAACAGCAAAGAAACTAGTGCACTTGTACAGCATGTTTTGAGAGAAGGGTTAGACCATGAGTTCCACTTTTTTGTCATTGAGCATATAGGTGTAAATAACAGAGGTGGAGATTTTTGTAATAAAACTGAAGAAATAGAACAAAAATGGATTATACATTTAGAGGCTAATAAGCCCACCTGGTCTAAATAGTAAAGTTTCATTAAAACCAGCTGTCATTCTTCTGCAGTTATATGATCTTGCTGTATTTAAACTAACCTTGTGTTTGTTTGTTTGTTTGACTATTACATTCATAATAAGTGGGAAGGGGGGATATAGCCTTTGTTTTTCTGTCTAAGGCACCACTGTTTTTACTAAAACAAACAAAAGTTAACACAAAGAAAATGAACACGGGTGGGGGTAATAAAACTTTTGTCTTATTTTACCTCATACAGCCTAAGAAAATATTGACTTCCCAGGGAAGGGTCATAACTCTACAGATGAATATTAAATAAAATGTTATACCACTAAATTGCACAAAAAGATTAGCGGAGTGAAATGAAAAAAAAAAACAAGACAAAAAAACATAGCATCAGTTTCTGCCACAAGACCTAACCTGTTTTTGCTATAAAATACAGAAAAGAAGACATAAAAGTGATCATGCTGGTAAGAGCAGAGGATTTAAAAACTACTGAAAAGCTAGAAGTTAAGGTGTTTATGTGTTTATTGTAATCATGTATGAAAGTGAGTAGAATGACTTGAGGCCACAATGAATGGGGAGATTATACCAGAAGAGGAGCACAATAACAAAAATTGCATTTGCTGCCCTATGGCAATCATTTCTGAGGAGATGCAAAGGTGTCAAAGTAAACTAACAGGAAAGGTCAACAGGACAGTGCATACAGGCAGTGAACAGAAATTTAGATTCAACTGTCTGAAACTTGAGGCGGTAAAGTAGTATTCATCTCTCATATTTAAACATAACCTGACTCAAAGGCTGACTATTACAACCCCAGGTAGAAAAAAAACATCTATACATATTACTATACAGTTTTGCAGAACTTGCAAATGCACAATGAGATAAAAAACAAATGAACAAACAGCAAAGAAAAGGTTGTGTTAAGGTTAACTGTAAGACCATTGTCTAGTTTGCTGAGAGAACAAATCTGCTGCCAGGTATTGTCCTAAACATGTCAAAATCTGCACCTAGTTAAATAAACACTGGTCCATCTAGGTTGTGAAGTTAAGATAGGCACCAATACCATATGCTCAGGTACTCAAGAGACATGTTTAACTGAAGCAGCATCACAGGACAAGTGAATTTTGTACAGTGGAGAAACTGTCTTGAATAGCATGGATTATTTTAGACAGGATGTGTGTGCATAATTTGTTTTTTAAACTAGAGCCACTTAACTATCAGGTTCTGCTGTTTGTGGTTAGAGATGGCACATGGAACTTTAGCAGCTGAAAGATGTTCCATGCAAGGCTGCCTTTACTTTTAAATGGTATTAGTCTTATTTGTAAGTGCATTGTGTTGAGCCTCAATCAATTTTAACCTTCTCATTCCTTCATTTATTTGGGTTATTTTTCAATAAAAAAATTTAAACTTTTTATTAAACCATGGCTCAGATAAACTTAATAAATTCTTCAATGACATCACCGTAGTAACACCAGGCTCTACCTTCCACAGCCTTTAATAGACGCATCTCTACCTATGTGAGGTGTTGCTCCCATTAAAGTCTATAACACACTTCATGCTTTACCTACACAGATGTCACTTTGGTTAAAGTTTACAGCTTGTTCTTTGTGACAGGCTTGTAAGTTTAGCGATAGTTTTAAACTTTTTGTTTACACAAATTTTGGCACAAAATGTTCTCCAGCGGTGATGAAATGCAGTTCGGCCTTTCTGTACCATGGTTCTACAGTAAGGTGAATAAAATGACAAATATACTTCAAGGCTGTAGTAATTAAGTTAGAGACAGAGCAAGGTCTGACCACTAAAGTATTCTTGTCTGGATAAGGAATGGATAAATAAAATTGCTAATCATAGTTCAGCAGATGACCATTAAGCAGGAGTGAGATGTGTCAAGGATACTAAATGTCGGAAAGTGAAGAAGACTTTTGTTAAATCTAGGAGAACTACTCCAGTCTGTGAAAGGTGGTGTTTATTACAGTCAGTAGGTCAGTGACTGTATTAAGCTCACTGAGGGCATGTTACTCGTAGCAAAGCAGACCCAATAGTGTTTGCATGTTTTCTGACTTAAGTGGAAATAAAGTACAGACATCTTAGACACTAAGAAAAAAAAAATACAGTTTAAAACAATCCCCCAAACTGTTAATATCACAACAGTATACATACAATACAGTCCTACTGTCATATCAAAAATGCACAAAGAATAACATATGAGATGCAGTATAGAATGTGGTTTTAAATGAATAGGGGAGGCAATTTTAAACAAGAAGGAAGAATTCTTGAAGGTTGAATGATTGCATTATACGCAACGTCATCATGAATATTCTTAAGAAAATCCACCAAATTCCGTGATTAATGTAAGATGCCTCAAAACAAGGCACGAACCAAACTAAGAACCTTGTCCAATACTACATGGAATAGTCCTCACGAAAAGAAAACCGTGTGGAAATGCTGCAATCCAAATCGTTTTACTACTGAAATAAAATTACCAAAATAAAATTAAACAATAACTTGACAAATCAAGAAAACTACCCATAAGCACACCAACTGTCATTTACCAAATTAATGAGTTTAAGTGCTTTTGTCCTTTCCTCAGTACTGAAAGACTTCATCAGAACTCCAAATTAAAATCCAAGTATGAGAATAATGTACAATTTATAAACATGTCCTTTAAATGGATTAAATAGAAACAATATTTTTATGAATTTTCTAACGAAAGGAATTTTTTCTAAAAAGATGTAAAACACGGTACACTTCTCGGAAGTTAAAATTTTATGATCTGAAGTTACCAATGGTTTTAAGAATTAGTGACAATATTGTTCAAACCTTTTTATTATAATTTAGCTGCCCTTAGTTTCAGAACTGAGCTGATAGAATCAATGTCATTAAAACTTGGGGTAGTGGTGGCATCCAATTTTAGTTACTATAATAATAGTTCCTTATATTCCAATCTTGTTTCTCAGCTATTATCCCTAGGATCTATAGCTACTATTTACAAAATACCAACACTAAACTTATTAAAATGTCCATAGTTATCAATATGTTTAACTAATAAATTACTGTAATTCTTACCGCTATCATCACAGTGCTTATATATCTGCTTTCTCAGTATTCAGTTTTTCCTGTATAAAAACTATGAAATGACTAAACTTTGCAATGTACCCTAGACCTTCACTTCCACAGTAATCCTTCTGTAAAGGTTACTGTGGTGTTTGCAGTGTTCTATAATTTTAAATGTTCCTCCACCAGTGTGTTACAACATTACAGTTCCCACATTTGTATGTTCCCTTCAAGTTTGTCCTTTCTTTATTTTCAAACATAGCCTTTAAATTATGAGTTGTTTTGTACATAAACTTTGGTTGTTCCCCGAATATTATGTAAAGGTGTTCATCAATCCTAAAGATGTTTCAGATGTTTTGATAACATCCTTCACACAAGATGAACCCATATTATACCTTAAAACCAATGCTCTCCCAAAACTTTGTTCATTTCTAGCAAAATGTCCTACACAATTTCTAGAGTTACTCAAGGTTAGCCCTACTCCTAAGAGTAGCTTGCATTTTTTTACCTTGCCTCAATTACTTGTTCACTAATTTCAACCACCAGTTTTTCTTGGGATAACCTCTGTTAATGAGAACTTATCATCAACTGGCAGTTTTTTTTTTTTTTTTTGATTTGCAGAGTTACTGTTTAATTTTCTTTTGGTAATGTTATTTAATAACACAATTTAGATTACAGTGTTTCCGCCTGATTTTCCTTTCATGATGACTATTCCATGCATTAATGTAAGATACAATGAGACAACTAAATGAAAATTGCCAAAGGGAAACAAACAAAAGATAAAAACTATATCTGATTTCTCTTGGACACATAGCATTTGCCATTCACATACACAATAGCCATGCCAAATATTTACTTAATTAAAGGATGTAGCAGATGAAAAAATCTAAGTGCTAAATAAAAGTCACAGTATACTTTTTCCATATACCACTAGTGGCCATACATTCCAGTGCTAATGAAGCACCTTGGTCTCCTTCCTTTCGCTCTGTTTCTTAATTTGATTACCACAGCTGTATCGACAAAACAACTCATTCAAAACTTGCCTTTCTTGTAAAGTAGAAGTAGTGATGCATAAGTCTATCATACAGCATGTTCCAAGGCTTTGACAAGACTTTTTATTAGGAAAGCCTGTTGTATATTCTTCTTGCATATGTAGTACTCTCAGTAAATGCTTATTTCAGTTGGCAGTCTGATTCGTACATCATTCACATTTCATCATGAAATATGACATTTCTTTATGCACTTGGGTATACCAAACGAAAACAATCCCTGCTTAACATACTCCACAATCACATTAAATTATGGTAGTCATGCTCCCATCCTCAACATGCTGTTTTAATTTCTGTAGGGTAATCAGGAATAGCACAGAGCAACAAATCATATCTCATGCATGGATGTGGGACACAGGCTACATCAGCAAGACCTCTGCATAACAGTGCCAGCAGCACAGTGTGCTGATGTGTAAAGAACTTAAGGCTGCTCCCTACAAAATGCATACAACTAATACATGTACTGGTATGATACACTTCTGCAGTAAACTGTCATCTGTCTCACTGTACGAGAAGAAATACCATCACAAAAAATCACTAGTAACGTGACAGTTTACACTAACATAGTGTTTGCTGTGGCCAACATTTAGAAAAATAGATATGAAGCAAGATTTAAGGCAATGCAAATATGTATAGGCTATCAGCATTTCAGAAACTGTTTTTGTACTCAGAAAAGTGCTGTCTTCGTGCCACAACAACGCTGGCAGACTAACAATGAGTTCATCTTTCACTGTAAAATCAGCTGCACCCTGGAGACACTCCCTGTCAGACATAACATATTCAGGGTGGGGTAGAGATCCTACTGCATGACACCAAATAAACTTTTTCTATGCAACCTTCTCAATGCTGCACATTATGCAAAAACTGAATGAAACATTCATTTTTTTCTCCTTGCAAGGGGTAACTAAATGAAAGTAGTCAAGACGACAAACTATCACTCTTTGCTCTGTTACTCCTGTACTTCAGTGGGCAGTCTCTGGTTTTGGTAGTGCAAGTCTAGTACGCATAGCAAAGCGGCCTTCTAGAGCCATAAGGGAACACCTGATCACAGCGTCTCAAAGACTTACTATGTGGGGTTGCCAAGTAATGCATTCTCTGAATGTCTCTGTATCCATTTTACATTTAGGATACCAAAATGAACAATACACACCCAAATAAAGTCAACTCAGTGCAGGTATTCTGGTTTCCGACCAGGTACTGCCTGCAGTACCTAGCCCACATACAAGGTGAAACTTCCACCTGGTAGAGAAGTTCCTTCAGTACAATACACAACTTCTGTTTCAGCACTAATCCAGTCAATGTATAGCATACACAAACATGCTGTAGGAGGTCACTGACACTATTCACAAACCATTAGTTTTCTTCATAAAAGTGATCATTCCATGACAAACAACTGTTCACTGGAGTGTTGTACCTGCTTGCCAGTTTCAGACTGGTGCATTAAAATGTTTTGCCTGTTTTTATGTAAAACAGTTGTGTCCTACCTGATTACAAATACTCAAAAAGTAGCTTGTCAGTACAGTTTTTCTTCTCTCTCCTTATTGCAACAAGCACAGCCTCATACTACATATGGCCTAACATACTGCCAACTTCCAGGAATTGAGTAAACTAATCTGATTTGTTCTTAATGCTGTAAAAAAGGCCACGTGTATATGTAAAGAGGCCAAATGACAATGGAACATATTTGCTGTAACTAACAATATTAGTCAAAATTCACAGCACACTGTGCCAAGAATTAATATCAGAAATGGATTAGTAAAGCTACATCACCAGCTGAAGAAAGACAGCTGCTACCTTGACATCATAAATGGAATGCACATAATCCATTCAGTGGAGATGTTAGTATCACTACTGTTGCTTTAGTATATCAAAAATGAATCTTATTCCATTTATGTAAAAATGTCCATGCCAGTGTAAACACATTTAAAAGAAGCATCAAATTTGCATGGAGGCTTACAGTTAAATAAGATGGAAAATGTAGTAAAGCAAATATGTAAACTGTTTTATCTTCCATTTGTAAATACTACATAAACAAACAAGATACCACAAAAGCAACATGTGGGTGATGTCGTCTGCTCATACATTTCTTGTTTGATAAGTTTATAAAGAACCAAAATAGTGGGTGCTGACTTATTCTGCTGACCTATTAACATTCACCCAAGTTTATTTAATTTATCAGATAGTGGCATTAGCACAGCTTTCATTGCATTTAATTTTAGGTTTGTTTTAGAAGCTTATGAACCTTTTAATAAATTAACCACACCTCAGTATTTAACTTTTTCTTCAGGCATTAGTGTGCATGTGCTATGAACCACTGTACTGGTTACAATTTAAAGATTATGCTCAAAGTTTTCTTGCTACCTTTTTGCTGTATTTATGCTCTAATCATATAAAGTGCACTTTCTGATTCTAAAATGTATAGTTTTTACTTTACTTAATTCACTGAAGCTATATTTACCAAGTTTAATAAACTTGTGTTGGTGTTCATGGAGAACACTGGATTGTGTTATTGTTTTTGCGTAGCTGTCAGAATGTCACGGCAGTTGCATAACATTCTAACCTTTTCTGAAGACAGAAATTGCTACATATGGTCGGTTCTTAATTCTGTGTTGTTTTTTCTGAAATCCAGTTGACGCTCAGTAATATACAAAACCATGGATACTCATTGACAAATGTATTGATGTACCTGTTGCTAACCCACAAATCCATTATCCAACATTACTTGGGTAAATTTAGTCAGTAGCCACAGTGATACACAGGCTACCAAACTGTATAACTTTTAACTTTGTTCAAGAAATATGACAAAATTTAAAAAATGGACAGAAAAGGACCGAAATCAAGTATAGCTTTTTTAATTATTATTTTTAACCATTATTCATAAGTCACAAAAAAGTTTACACAGCAAATGTATTCACATCAACACACTTTTGTCAAACAGTAAGCATGAAACTCTTAAGGTCAGGTATGAGTTATCAGAAAAAAATGAGTACTTTAAAAGGGACATGTGAAGATATAATGAGCCAAAATCTGGAACATCTTAGAGGTAGTACCGAAATGACACCTCTAAGTGACATTCTCTCAAATTCCTATTTCAGAATCGGAAATACCCAGAAATAATCTGGAACTCTTTGTGAATTATTAGTACAATTAATTTGAGAAGCTGACATAGTAAAAGAAGAATGCGAATTAACATGCATTTTCAGAAGTAAAATTCTATAATTCTAATTATTGTCATTATTTACTAGGTGTAACTTCCTTTTCTCCTTAAATCACAAATTTTAAGGTGGATTGTCAGGAACAGAGCAAACTGAGACAAATTCAAAGACAATTGAGAGGTATGCTTGGTGATAAAAGTAAACTGAAGAGTTTCTCATTGTCAGTTTTATCAGTAGAACAATTTGAGGTAGCGCAGAACACTTGACCTTGCATAAGCATGTCACTTGCTATTCAAGATCTACACTTACTTGTGGTCCAGCACTCTCCATTATCGCCATTGTGTTGGTACCTACTGTGTGGTGAGAAGCTGTCCAGTGATCTCCTGATTCTGTGCCATCTGGTGACACCTTCTGCAGATGCCATAACAGGAGAAAAAGTACAGTTGTGTACACATACCATAAATGTAGATGCTCAAGTGTATTCACTGTTGCAGTCCTCACATATGGGTTATCCGGCTCCCGGTAGCCCTCAGTCGGCCCGAACACCAGAGTCCTTGGTATATGACGTCAGCTGCCGCCAGCTGTAAAACTGATGTCAGTATGACAGGAATAAAGGGAGACAGCCGACCCTATTTCCTCAGTTTTTCTTGCCTTAACTGTCAGGTGACCCCAAAAAAAGGCTAACCCAGGAATGGTAGCACCCTGGACACATGTCAAACAGAAAATAAAAATCTATAGTCTGTGCCTTAGGAAAAAAGGGGAAATGGAGGGTGAGAAACCAGGACTTCAACAGTGAATACACTCAAACATCTACATCTATGGTAAGTGTACAAAACTATACTATGTTCTTCATGATTCACTGTTACAGTCATCACATATGGGTTGATTCCCAAAACCCAGTAAGAAGACAAAGGGGGGAGGGAAGGATCACAGATTAAGGGTTGGTAAGGAGGCCCTGCAAAACTGCAGAGGCAAAACCAGCCCTGGATTTAGAAAACAAAGATAGATTGTAATGCTTTATGAAAGTATGAACAGAAGACCAAGTAGCTGCTTCTAGAATATCCTTAGTAGGTACACCTCTCAGAAAGGCTGCAGAAGTAGAGGCTGTTCTAGCAGAATGGGCTCTAATACCCTGAGTGGGGAACCTTCCCATGCTGCAGGTAACAAAAGTGAATACAATGAGCAATCCATTTGGAGATGGCTTCTTTTGAAATAGCTTTACCCTGAGCCCCAGGAGCAAAACTAACCAATAACTGTTCAGATTTTCGAAAGGATTTAGTCCTGTGTAAGTAAAATCTCAGCTGTCTATGCACATAAAGGGAGTGCAGAATCCTTTCCCCTTTACTTTGGGGATTGTTGAAAAATGTAGGCAGGTGAATAGACTGGTTAAGGGTTAAACTGGAAACCACCTTAGGCATAAAGGAAGGATTGGTTCTCAGAGAAACCTGATCTGAGTGAAAAATAATGCAAGGTTCTAATGCCATTAAGGCTTGCAGCTCAGATACCCTTCTAGTCGAAGTAATAGCTAAAAGGAAAGCAGTCTTCCAGGATAGAAACTTTAAATCTGCAGAGGCAGCTGGTTCAAAGGGAGGGAGAGTAAGTTTTTCCAGGACAAAATTAAGATCCCAAGCAGGAGTAGGAGCTCTTCAGGGAGGTCTAAGATTACTATCTCCCCTCAGAAACTGCTTCATCAAGGGGTGAGAAAAAATGGGTTGCTCAAAAGAACAATGAGCTGAAATTGCTGAAGCGTGAATTTTGATTGAAGAAAAGGAAAGTCCACCATTAAGCAATCCTGCTAGGTAGTTAAGAATGAGTGAAAGAGAAGGATGAGAAGAGTCTTCTCCTTTAGCTAGCATCCAAGAGCAAAATCTTTTCCATTTATCTGCATAGGATTTTCTTGTGCTAGGCCTCCTGGCCTCATGAGGACCTTCAACCACCTGTTGGGAAAGATTTAAAGTATTAGCCAGGCAGTTAAAATGCAGAGCTTCAAGACAAGGATGAAGGGAACTTTCCCCCTCCCTGAACCAACAGATCTGGTACCAGGGGAAGATGCCAAGGCTGAGCCTGGGAAAGGCTGTGAAGGAGGGGATACCAATGCTGCCTGGGCCAATCTGGAGTTATCAGAATTGCCATTGGTTTTTCGTCCCTTATCTTCAGTAGCACTCTGGGAAGAAGACGCAGAGGAGGGAATCCATGAACTGAGAGATGTGTCCATGGGAAGGACAACGCATCCACCCTCCAAGCTTATTTGAAACTCTCTTGTGCAGAAGGTTGGAAGGAGAGGATTGGTGTGAGAGGAGAAAAGATCCATTTGTGGGGTGCCCCAGTGATGAGTGATGCGATGGAAAATGCCCCTGTTCAGTTGCCATTCATGAGGATACAGAACATGTCTGCTCAAATGATCCGCCAAGGAGTTTAGCCTCCCTGGAAGATACTGGGCTATTAGATGTAAGCCCATGGATGATGCTAGGGACCATAGTCTCATGCTTTGTCTGCACAAGGGGTAAGAGTGAGTCCACCCTTACTTGTTGATGTACCACATGACTGTGGTATTGTCTGTCCAGATCAGCAGAGTCCCAGGGTAGAGTAGGTCCTTGAAAGCCAGTAAGGCCTGCTGCACTGCCATCAATTCTTTTAAGTTTATGTGCAGATGAATCTGCTGGGTGCTCCAAGTCCCCCTGTATGCCCCTGCCCTCCAGATGAGCCCCCCATGCAACATCTGAGGCGTCTGTGGTGAGAGTCTGGCTGGCAGGTGGTGGGCGGAAAGGCAGACCCTTGTTCTGAGAACAGGCTGTCACCCACCTGAGGAACTCCATTTGTAGACAGGGAATCAGGGGAAGAATCAAGTCTAAGTCCTGTGTGTGTTGACACCAAAGATTCTTGAGGTACCATTGAAGTTTTCTCATATGCAGCCTAATAATTAGTTTTCTTAAGGTTTTGCCTCCACGGATGTACATACATCTTCATGTGAAATGTGGAATCCTGCCACTGAACAATACAATATATTACAATCCTACTCCAGGTCATGAGAAATAAAGTCACAGTATGGCCCACGGCATAGAGGAATAAAGCTTGACAAAGAAGCATTTGTCTTAGAAGGGGGCCACTGCAAAGGTTCATTTCTCCACCGTGCCAAGGGGAAGAGACCCTAGAGTTGACGGCAATAATACCAGGTTTACACAAGATAAATGGCAGGAAGCCCCCCCAACAAATAAAGTATTTTAAAAGCATTTGCCAGTCTGAACATTACATTTTAATTATGTGAAGTCTATCCAGTCATATGGACTTTACTTAAATATCCCAGATCCCAAAAACATATTAAAAAAATTGTATCAGCAGTGGTGGAAAAATGCGAATAATTTGTCCTTTAGTTAAAAGTAGTAGCTCATTAGACAAAAAGCGACTACGATGACAGTAAAACAGACAAGCAAATTTGCTCAAACTACAGACACAAACAGGATTAATCACTAAAATCGGTAGTTATATGGAACTAATGCATTGCTTAACAGTACTATACAGGATTCAATTGTGGGGTGAAGCCCATTTACACAGCAGAACTGCATGCAACTTATGCTTTAATATTAACAAAATATGAAACATCTCCACTGGTTTTCTGAATACACCAAATATACAAGGCAATTAAAAAGGAATTACAGCATGCTGCAGCATTGAAGGTACTCAAGCTACAGCAATAATCTTTAGCCCTGCAAGTAAGCATGTTAAAAAGAATACTTATCATACAACTATACAAAGGAAGACAGAAGACATGAAAAATATAATCATGCTCTAGAGACGTGAATTGTCAGTTTTAGTCAATAAGGAAAGGTATAATGTTACTCATTAGCTGTAATAAAATATGTTCATGTAAGAGGAAGTTAGCATCACTATTAAGGCAAGTTAAGGATATAAGAGAAGGATGTAGCACTAAAAGGAATAAAGGCAAATTAACTAGGAGAATCTTAAAAGGAGGTGTAAAGGGGGAAGATCCATGATTTGGAAGTAAATGTACACTAAACAAAACCAACAGCATAAACTTAAGATGAATGGCCGATCAGGAAATAAAGAGATTAAGAGTGAACCAAAACTTAGTTGGGGGATAGAAAGATGGTTGTTAAGTACATTCCATCTCTACACTGTACAAATGACTGCTACTACAGCTGTATCATGGTTAGTGAGCAGCTGTTTTGTGGGACACACACTGTGTTCCATAATATGAATCTGTCCAGTTTAGGACATGGTTGTCCACACAGCATTCAAACTCACTATTATTAAAATGTGTATCTGTACCTTTGGTGCACCTATCTTCTGCGCACTAAGCTTAATCCACAGCGTGGCCCATGTCTTTGAATTTGATTCTCTATAAACCTTTCTCTAAACTCACGTTACAAATTTGTGGTTCACTGACATGTAACTCACCAGTTCTCAGCACTTTTTAAAAAGAATCAAGACCTACCTGATTAAATAAATTTTCCAATATCTTAGAAAACTCTTTTCTCAAACCACACAAATTTTCTGTAAACAATATACTGTAGACTATTCACACTTGGTACCCCCCCCCCGCGAAGTGTATTAATCTTAACGTTTCTTCAAAAGCATTAAAAAAACTCCTTTCCCAACAGGCAACTCTCCACTCCTCCCTACACCATTTTTATCTTGAAATGCACTTCCCTATCTAAAAGCAGTTATATGCTCTATGGCATCCTTATTAAATGTCCATACCCTCTTTATTTTAATCTATAATCTTTATTTTGTTTTTCACTCCTGATACCCCCTCAGGAGGAGAAACATTTCTTCCTCTGGATACAATATGCTTCTGCATTTTACAGCTAGATGCTATATTTTATTATAATCCCTTAAAATTATGCTAAATCTAAATCCCTCCCTGACAGTATCCTCTTCCTATCCCAGACTTTTTTACCATTATTGTTTAACTCTATGCTACTACTGCTACAAATTTTGTTGCATAGTTTCATCAGTTTACACTAGGCTAATGATCACCAGGGTCTTTATAAGCCTAGCCATGAAACCCAAACCAGTTTTGTCCTCAAGCACCTTAAATGCCAATATGGTGATGTATGTTATTAAGGAGGTAGCTACGGCTACATACAGGTTAAAATGTTTCTTGCTAACAAAACTTGTAGATCTTTATTTAAAATATCTTACTGGTCACAGATACTGTCTCGCATGTCCCACACATTTTTTCAATCCGTTTACAACTTTACCATATCACATCTTATTCTTACTTCATTAAACAATATTAACTATATTTCCAGATTCTTTTATTACTTTATTCAATTTCAGTTTGACTAACAATGAACCATGGTAAGCTAAAAACTTATTTGTGTATCTCCTCCCTCAACAAACACCACACGGACACAAAAAAGAGACTGAATCATAAACATTGATTGTACAGTGCTTAAGTAATAACCGTAAACTACAGCCTAAGGGAGGTAATTCTTCAAAGAATGTACAAAATAACCATTTTCAAAACAACCAAAACTTCTGGAGAAAAGTGTACAATTTATATGGCTTTTCTTCTAGCCCACATTTACCTCATCAATATCCATAGCATACCGTGACTTGACCTCAATGTTTTTACCTCCACCTTTGACTATATTCCTCTATAAACCTACTGTACATGCCCACACTCATCTAAAGCATCAGTAGTATTTTACAGTGCTAAATAGTCTTCCTGTTGCTACGAGCTGCTCACTTCATTCTCCTTCAGCACCACAGCAATTAACAAGACCAACAAACTATAAAAGGTTGTGAAGCAGATTATTTCAATTCCAAATTTTTAAGTTCCAGTGATATTTTCAGTGCTATTCCACTAACTCACATCATAAATACTTTCTTCTCTAAAAGACTACTCCTAAGCATCCAAAATACTACCACATTTGCAATTACTGCTCAAATGACAGAGTTAAATCAACAACGGATGCTTTTTTGTATATCTCTAGTCTTTCTCCAGCTGAATAGTTTCCTGAAACATCACTACCCAGTGAAACAAAAAGAAAACACATCTAGCCTGCCTCAGTGGTAAACATAGATTAAGCCCTAAATGCAACTCAGACAAATCTGGTTTGATTAGTAGCTCAGGTTCTGGTGAAGCCAGGCAGAGAGCGATGGGAATAAACAACAGGTGTCAACTATACTCTTCTAGAATGGATCATGCATGGGTTCTACCTGTGAAGTGCCCAGTTAGTAGAGTTACAATCACACAAATAATCACCATTAGTTCATTAGTGGTAGAGTGGGGTGGGGCTGGGATTGGCTTATTCTCACAGTCATGAACACAACACGCAAAAGGTCCATCTAGTTAGAATTCCCTTACCTTTACCTGAAAATTTCTTGTACAGTTTTGTGAATGGGGTTCTGCAAATGGGGGGCCACATACTGTAAGGTCAAGGTAGACAGGTATTAAGGAGAGGTTAATTGCTGAAGATCAAAGAGGGAGTCCAGGAAACAGATGCTGGCTGACAGCTTTTAGAAACAATAAAAAAACACTACATAATTTTTTAATGGCTTGTTCAACAATTAAACCATTGCCAGAGGCCCTTTTTCATCCACAGTATGTTGAGAATAAATACAAGAATAAAATAAAACACAAACATGTAATAATATTAAACAGATAGAAAAAATAGTGCAAGTTCAGCTACTACATTATCCAAGCCATTACAATATACAGGATGCTGTCTAAATTTACCTTAACAACAACATTTTCTACTCTTAGCAACACCTAGAACTGCACTCTGCATTTATTACTAAAGAAAATGAAACAGGAAGCCATACATGCATTACGACAGACTGTAAAAAAACTGTCTTTGGTATTTTGAATGCCAAAGCTGAAGTCAACAAGAAAGATGGCTTTGGTACTGAAAACTCAGATGGTGACCTGGTCAACACCACCAGCAGCACAGAGGATATTAGAGTCAAAATTGGTTCCAACTTACTAGCGCTGAATCTCTACGCTTTACTGATTCTTGGCAGAAAAAGACACCACCAATGTCACTAATGCAAAAGCATTCATCAGTGCCAAAGGCAAGGCCAAGCCTAGTGCTGAGATCAAAGGAGATGACATATCCATCAACTCCAATACATGTTGCAATGAGAATGAGCTGGAGTAAGGAGAGATGAAAGAGGGAAGAGGACCATTTCTTGATGTCCTACAGGAGACAGAGAATATCCAATGCTGTTTGGGCCTTGATCAATACCTTCATCATCATGCCCCTCCTCAACATGTGAGGAGGAACCTGGAATAATACAATGACATTGCTGAAAAAGGTCTAGAAGTTAATGTATCTAGAGGGTTTCTTTTCAGAGGTAAAACTACTCATCCTCTTCCTAAAAGGCTGATCCTCAACTACCATGACATATAGCTGAAAAATGCCTGCAGAAGGCTGAGCAGCACCATTTGATTTTTCCAAAAGTAGAACCACAAGTTTTCTCTTACTGAGAAATAGCTACCCAAAAGGGCTTTTGGCAGCAGGGGAAGAAGTTTCAGAATCTCTTATGTAATCTAAATCATCAATCTTAGTTTACTCCTCCTTCCTTTAGAAACTAGCAATAAAACCAGTGGCCAACAACTCCTTCAAAATCAGCTCATTCTTTTTCTTTCCCTGGGGAGCCATAGATCAAAAAATTTTACAACTGTTCCCACTTAGCATCCATTCCACTGTGACACTTAAGGCATGACCATCCTCAGGAGGAATTTCATGTGCACATTTTGAACATTTCTTAAAACTCATCCTTGTCTAACTAGGCAGAAAATAAATTCCAGCACCAAAAGTTAAAAAAAAACTTAAGGGAAACCATAGCCATGGCTAAAATGAATAAATATAATCAATAAACAAGCCGCAAATAAAATAGCAACCAAAAAGGATTGATGAATAGCCTAAATCTACAACTGCTGCCTGCCACACAGAAAAATTGAAAGAGTTTGACTTATCAATCAACCTTCAAACATTTTTAGCAAAGCTGAAGAAAACAGCTATCAAAACTGTAGGAAATGAGCTTGTGAACCTTACGATGTTTACAAGAATGAAGCAAAAGAGATGCAGAGAGAATGCGAATCATGGCACATTATGGAAGCTAGAGGAAGAGTTTCTAAACTGAAAGCCTTAAATGTAATGTGTGACTGCTGCTTGCAGCATAAGCCATTTTGCTTTTGAAATGAACAGACTGGAACATACAATATCTTTAAGTTCATAGTTCTACACTCTCAGACAGAGAATAGCAACCCTAATGCAGAGTTTAAATACAATAATCATTTACAAAAGAAAAGTTGATCCCCTACTACTGTGCCTTGATCACCACAGAACAAAAAAAATCTGGTCCTTTGATTTATGTTTTTTAAAATATATGAAAACATGTCTTGGATGCCTTACTTTTACTGCTGAAAATTATAGACACTTATTCAACTTTAATTTGGCTAACATGCAACCAGTCCAGCCAACCAATTTCTCCCATACAATGCAGACTTCCTTTTTTTTCGTGGATGTCTCTCCACCTCATGCTTCATATATGATATACTTAAGTTTCCTTACTCATGACCAGTTCAGTCAATAAATAAGTGTATTTACAGCTCCTTTACCTTATTTTCTTTCTGTAACTCATCAGTGGCACCTGCATGAGATGTTAAAACATTGCACACCCTGGCTTTTATCTCCATGGATTCAGCAATATAATTTTCAGATTTAGCATTTACTTTCTGAATTCCTTATTTATCTATAATCTCTGTCCCTGGGTCTATTTGCAGGCCTTCCAAAAAAGCCACTGCCTTATTCCTTTCATCAGGTTAGTCACAGCCTGGCCTAAAGTTTGTGATAAAGTGAGCAAAATATCCAACTCCTTCACCCTCCCACACTCAAACTTTTCATCCTTAGTGGCTTCACTCTTAAAATTTCTTTTAAATATATCACCAGTATAAACTACCAAATAACTCACGCACACACTCCATTTAAGAATTAATAAAAATAAATTAGTCTTAAAATTGCTGTTGCTTACTTCAGTTGAGATAATATGTGAAAGAAGATTATATGAAATTAAATTCTATCCAATCTCCACTCTGGCATCCATGTTCTTTGAAATACTACAATCATGCACAAAATAAAAAAGCACAAAACAGTAAGGCAATAAAAGTGACAGAATGTGGCTATTGTACAGTTCAACATACATTTCCAGCCTAAACTTCTGAAAACAGATCTCATGCTGTCTTCTCAGATTCTGCACCACAGAAAGTTTTCAAAATACCTATAATGGAAATGTTTATTACATCCTGTTTACCAGGTGGACTAGCTGGGCTATACACTTTTTTCAGTAAAAGTTTACAAACTTCAGAACCAGTCTCTAAACTACATGGACTAAGAAATACAAAAGTGCACATTTTAAGTCCAAGGCAACACAGGACATGGTGAATTTCCAGGAATCCTTAACTCTGTATGTGTGTGTGTGTGTGTGTGTGTGTGTGTGTGTGTGCAGACAGACAGTTCTAGATATATATTGCCTAACAAAAGCAGCCCATACGAGCCATACAGACAATAGGTATACACTAATTGTTGCCTGCTTCGTGACACAGAGGACTGCAGACCAACCTACAGCCTGCAGCCCCAGTGATACAGATTCTAGTTGTGAGATTGGGTATCACAAAAGAAAGCCTCGGAGGGTGTAAGAGCAAATGGTGAAAGATAACCCCCACCATATCTAGTGTAAAGGCGATGGGTAGACCTTGACTACCACTTGGTAAAGTTTGGCTGGTACAGCAAAACAGACTGACTAGCTAATAGGTGCTGTATTCTATCTGGGATTGTGAAATCACAGCAAAGATCAGTGTATGGAAACGTACACCATGCATTAGCACTACAAACCTCATTTTTGTAATGAAACTGACAGTCATAAAGAAGAGAATATAAAAGAGCACAACTTAATAAGATGACCCTGTGAAAGTCAGCCATCTCTCCCACAACACTCCACTACTAGAAGGATGGTGTAAGAAAAGTGCTGACACTCATTGGGGAGTGAAGGTCATCAGAGGGCAGAAAAAGAATATGCAAAAAATACCGACATGCTAGTTTACAATGTACTAAGTACATATTGGTCTACATAATATCCACTTACTGGTAACTGCATGCAGAAGTAAATCAATTTCACTTCCTTCACTCAATTACAAGTCTAAAATCTATAAAGGTCTACATTTCTAAAGTTGAAACAGTAGTTCTAATACAGTTTTAATGAACAAAACCTTTTCTTGTTCTAGACAGGATTACATACACAGACAAACTATACAGATTAACTTTGAATAAATTGAGCTTGTTCTGAAAATGTTTCTGAAAAACATTTCTAGTCTGTTTTCGGAACATGCGCGACAATATGAAGTGTCAGAGTGTCACAAAAGGGCATGTAAAGATTACAAGAAGAGGCACCACCTGATTATGAATTCCTTAAAGATCATGTTTAAAGGCATAAAAATAGAAGTTATGTTCTTACCATAACGTTCCATGTTAGTTGTCTTCTTCTCGCCTTCTTCTTGCTGGATGGGTTCGGAGCCGACCTCGGCTCCGACTCGGCCACTCTAAAGCTCGAGAGTTGGTTCCACCGGCTCGAGGCTCCCCTTATATCCCACAATGCTAGGCGATAGTTACCTCAGATCTCGTTTGTAAGCTAACCCCAGCTTATAACAGAAACAGTATAACTGTAAAAAACAGAATCCACCTCTAACAACAGGAAGAAGAAGGGTGACCTACATTCTGAAACAAGAAATATGCATAATAGCATATAGCTAAGAAAGAGGTGGTAGAAAGAGAGGTCACGATCACAACTCCTCTAGGTCTGTCCAGGCCAGGGGAAGGAGGGTGGACGAAGAAGAAGGCGAGAAGAAGACAACTAACATGGAACGCTATGGTAAGAACATAACTTCTATATGTTAAGTTGTCTATCTCGCCATTCTTGCTGGATGGGACCGCCCCTAGCACCTTGTCCCGGTGGCCTAACGGAACAGACTCCTGAGAACAGTGGAACCAAAATTAGCTCTATGCCTAGAAGCTAAATCCAACTTATAATGGGAAATAAAAGTGTGAGGAGTAGCCCAAGTAGCCGCTGCACAAAATGGTGTCAATAGGCAGTCTGTCTTGAAGGTTAGAGAAGTAGCCAAAGCTCTGGTGGAATGGGCTTTAGGCTTATTAGGCAGTTTTGGTGTCTAATCTTATAAACAAGGGTAATCAGAGGTGTTAGCCATCTGGATAAAGATACCTTTGAAACTGGAAGTCCCTTTCTGCTTTCCGCATAGGGGACAAACAGCTGATCAGGTTTTCTGAATTGTTTTGTCCCTGTCCAAGTAGTACCTTAATTGACGATGAACATCCAGACAGTGTAATTTTGTTCAGACCTATTTGAATACTCCGGAAAAAGACAGGGAGGTCAATGCATTGGTTTAGATTTGATGTTGAAACCACCTTAGGCAAAAGGACGGGTTAGTTCAGAAGGAAACTCTGTCCTTATGGAACACAAGGTAAGGAGAACGACAACTGAGTGCTTGAAGTTCTGAAATTCTTCTAGCTGATGTGATAGCCACCAGAAAGAGAGTTTTCCATGATAATAACTTTAAGGAACATGAAGCTGCAGGTTCGAAAGGGGAAAGAATCAAAGAAGCAAGAACTAAATTTAGGTCCCAAGGAGAAGGAGGATTTCTTACAGGAGGTCTGAGAAGAAAAACTCCTTTCAAAAAGGCTTTGCAGAGTTTGTGGGACATTAGGGCAGATTCAGAAATACCCACATGGAAATTAGAAATAGCTGCCAATTGAACCTTAAGAGTAGATGGAGATGAACCTGCATGGAAGAGTTCAGCAAGAAAATCGAGGACTAGTTGGATGGAAGCGGTGAAAGGATCTACGCCCTTTCCTTGTGCCCAATATGAAAATCGTTTCCACTTACTCAAATAAATCTTTCGAGTGGAAGATTTATGGAAGTTATCAAAATATCTCTATCAGAATGAGATAATTGAGGAAGCCTGGCTACGGTTGGAAGTGGAGGAACCCAGCAGTGAGGTTCAGAGAGGGCAGGGAGCGATGAAAGTGAGCCCACTGATGGATCAAAAGATCTGGAACTAGGTCCAGATTCCACGGTCGCCCAAAAGAAATCGATGCAGAAAGGGGAACCACACTTGTCGAGGCCAGTAAGGAGCAATGAGGATCAATGAGGCCTTCTGAGCGATAGCTTTCTGTATTACTTGAGAGATCAGTGGGAAAGGAGGAAATGCATACAGAAGTCCCCGCGGCCAAACTTGGACTAGCGCCTCCCTGCTGGGTTGGCCTGGTAAAGGGAATAGAGTGAAGTATTCTCTGCACTTGCTGTTTTGGGGAGTAGCAAAAAGATCGCAGCAAGGCTGACCCCACTTGAGAAAAATCTCTCTCACTACAGAGTCTTTCAGAGACCACTCGTGAGGCATGAGAATAGCTCTGCTCAACTTGTCCGCAATGTGATTGGACTCACCGGCGATCTGCCTTGCTATCAGAAAACGCTGAGAATAAATCGCCCATTGCCACAGTCTGAGTGCTTCTCGACACAGGGGTATGATCTGGTTCCGCCTTGTTTGTTGATGTACCACACTACAGACATATTGTCTGTCTGGATTGCAATCGTTCCCAAGGGAAGAGAGTGTTGAAGGGCTTGCAACGCTAAAAGCACTGCTCTCATCTCCAGAACATTTATGTGCAAGTGGCATTCGCTTGGCTGCCATGTGCCCTGGACTGTCCTGCCCTGATAATGCCCCCACCCGATCAGGAGGCATCCGTTGTCAGAGTAGCAACCGGAGGAGGTGGAACAAAATGGTCTCCCAACAGGAGCTGGGGAAAGACATCCACCACATGAGATGCTTTTTGCACGCTTGCGTGATCATAATGGTGTGAGACATTGGAAGTTCCTGGTATGACCATTGAGAAAAGAGCATCCACTGAAGGATCCGCATGTGGTATCTGGCCAATGGAAGGAGGGTATGGCAGCTGCCATGATTCCCAACACCTTTAGAACTAACCTGGCTTTGGCTCTGTTGTTGTTGAGAAGTAGTGATACCAATTTTTGAATGTCTGATATCCTTTGGTCGTTAGTGTTGCAGACATGTTTACAGTATCTAATTGGCCTATGTAGGTAAAAAGTACGATAAGGCGACAAAACAGACTTTTCGCAATTTATTGAGATACCCAGTCTTTGACAGACGAAAAGTGTAATCTCTGGCCATCAGAAGGAGATGCTTGGTGGGAGCTGTGAGGAGCCAGTCGTCCAAATATGGAAACACCTGGAATCCTTGTCGTCTCAGGTGAGAAGCTACCACTGCCATGCATTTGGTAAACACTCTGGGTGCAGTGGTGGGACCAAAGGGCAGAGCCCTGAATTGAAAATGACTGGTTCCCCGCCTGAAGCGGAGGAATCTTCTGGAGCGCCTGTTCATTTTATGTGATAGTACGCTGCCCTGAAGGTCTATAGAGCACATCCAGTTTCCTTTTCCCAATAGGGGAAGAATGGATTGCAGCGTGACCATCCGAAATCTTGTTTTCTTGACTGATCTGTTCAAGATACTGAGATCCAAAATTGGTCTCCAGTCCCCTGTTTTCTTTGGGACTAAAAAGAACCTTGAGTAGATTCCGGATCCTAGTTGGTCTGCTGGCACTGGCTGAATAGCTCTTTTGCAAGCAGTTTTGAAATTTCCAAAGCTGCAAGATCCCTTTGAGCGGGTGGAACATCTGGAAGGATTTTTGACTGATTTGGAAAACGAAGAAAGGGAATAGAATAACCTTCGGAAATGATGGACTGTACCCATTTGTCTTGTGTCAAGGATAGCCAGGCTTCTGGGTACAGTGACAATCTTCCCCAGGCTGCCTCCCAAGATGGGCAGTCGGGCAACACTCAGGGATGCTGAAAGGGCTTCGGAGAACGCTCGATTGCCCTGGTTCTGGCGGACCCTCTGCCTCTAGGGCTTATCGCCTACCATTGTTGTTCCCCTCTGCCTCTGGCGGGGAACCGACTCAAAGGCCAGGCTAAGTCCCTTGGGATTGTTTACGGAACCACATCTTTCCCTTCTGGCCTTTGGGGTAAGGCCTAGAAGGAGTAGAAAAACGGACTCCGACGGCAGAAAGGGTCTTGCCATCAGTCTCGCACCTAGTCAGGGTTTTCTTTCACTTGTGGACCAAAAAGAGATGATCCATCAAAAGGGAGTTCGTGAAAGACGCCTTGAAAGGTTCCGCAAAATTGCATAGCCGCATCCAGGCGCGCCTACGTAAGGCTACCCTGTTCCTGTGGCTCTGCTCGCTCCATCGGCCGCATAAGAGAGGAGGCGCATGGAGGAGTTGGAAATAGAATTAGGATAGCCAGCTGCGTGTTCATTTTCTCTTGGAAACCCGCAGCTGTAGGGTCCTTCAGCATTTCACTCGCTTCTTTGATCAAGTCTCTTTGAAGACGGGTGAAATGGCACAGGTAATTCAGCTTAACGCATAGTAAATGTCGCTGAGGAGAACATCCGCTTGCACCTATCCATGGACCTAGATTCCTTGTTAGGTGGATGGACAGGCACTGAAGGATCAGCCAGTTCCTTCTTTGTGGCGGCAGCAACCACCATAGCATCCACAGAGACTCCTTTTGATAAAAATTCCTTGTCTGATGGAGCTGTGATGAATTTGGAGGGTCTCCTGGGAGTGGGGTCCACTGAATCAGGAGCCGTCCATGCCTTTTTGCAACCACCTGCATGAGGGGGTCAAGGGGGACACCCAGGAGGTGGAAGGACGAGAGCCAAACGCCTCAAGATACACAGATTCGTCCTCAAGGGTTGAGGGCTGGCCAATTTCCTCTGTTTAAGGATCTCCAGAATGTCTGCAAATGAGACATCTTCAGAAGGGGAACGGGGGGGAACCCTCAGAATCATCCAGATCTGTGTCTGACGTGATAGACTCAGGTGAGTCAATGTGCTTCCTCTTGCACTTCCTCTTCCGAGGGGCTCTTCTGCCAAATCAGGAGAGGCCTCGGAAGAGGATGAAATCCCCAAAGGGAGCTCCTGAGGAGTTGGCTCTCTGCGGTCAGGGATGAGGGAGTGAGTCGACTTACCCTGAGGCAGCATAGAGGGAGGGGCTGACGGAGCCGACTGTGGAGTAGAGCCAGGCTCTAACACACTCCGCATGACCTCGAAGCACCCCTGTCAGGCAGAGCCAGAGGTCCCCGCTCGAGGAGCTAAGGACCCCCTCGGCACCGACAGTGATGGCTCGAGGCGATGTCGGAGCCGAACTCACCAGCCAAGCACCGAGAGGGAGGGGGGTGGGACAAGGGTCCGATGCCACTCACCCTCGGAGCCGACGAGGGAAGTCCGCGCCGAGATTCCTCCATGGAAGAAAACGGAGCCGACGACGGAGTCAAGACAATAGTCTCCGGTTCCGAGGTAACCACAGTCTCGGTTCCGACAACCCGCCCGAGCTCAAAAGAGTCGAAGGAGGAAGGAGTTGATGGACCGG